>NC_051127.1:12850884-13150884 GCF_014839805.1 Manduca sexta
CCTGTCACAATAAAGACGTCAGTGCGTTATTGACTGTCAACGAGTTTGCATTAAATAATTACATATTTAACATTGGCGACGAGGATTTTACTCAATATTCTCGTAAAAAGTGTATTTACGAAAATATGGCTCAAACATTTGGTATTCTTACGACCTTCGACCACAATTTGCAAACTTGGCCAGAATACAAGGGACGGTTGCTACAATGGTTCGTCGCAAATGACGTCTCTGAAGCTACCGATGCTTCAGGATCCAAACGGCGTGCTATTTTATTAAGCGCACTCAAGGAATCCACGTACAAGCTTGCTGCGAATTTGGCCTTACCGAAAGAACTCATTTCCATCCCGTTCGATGACATATTGGGTCTTCTGGACGGGCATTTTGTGCCCAAGTGTGTGGTTTTCACGAGAGGTATAAATTTTATTCAGCAATCCAAGTCGAGGGAGAAACCTATCACCAATGGGCGGCGAGATTGCGTGGACTATCGGCAAACTGTGGATTTTTAAACGTGGAGGAAGCATTACGGGACCATTTTGTAATGGCAATGCTACCTGAACGGAGCGTGAAAAACTATTTGCTCAAGATCCAAAGAGTTTAACGCTAGGAAAAGCGGTGGAGTTAGCAGAGGGATGCGGTGTGCGCGTGCAGGCGCCTTAGCATCAACGGTCCCGGGAAAGGCACCGTCTAACAACGATCAAATACTCAAGATCGACGCCAAAAATAATTCTAGTGTTAAACTGTTGTGTTCGGTTTGCGGTTTTAAAATCATTCTTCAACTCAATGTAGATTCGCTAGCTATAAATGTAAAAGTGCAACGTTAAGGGGCATTTGCGTCGCATGTGTAAAAAATAATTTCTTGGCACATGAGATCACTAGCGGGGATGACGGTGAGTTGTATAATATTCGCACCTATAATGGTGAACCAATGACAGAGGTTGTCACTGTTCTAGGGAAACGGATCAGGTTTCAGGTTGATAGCGGGTCAGCTGTTACTGCGATTTCCGAACGAACGTATTTTAAATATTTTAAGGAAGTAGTGTTGTCCAAAACAACTAAGTATTTAATGTCTTATACTGGTCGACGTATTGAATGCGTAGGTATTGCAAAATTGCCGTTCACATATACTGGAAAAACATGTACTTTGAATGTGTTTATAATTCGTGATGGCGGTCCGCCACTTTTAGGGAGGGACTTTATATCTTTCTTCCGATTAGAATTACTTCCCGTCAATTTTTGTGAGAAAACCTCAGATTTAATAGTGCGCCTAAAGAATGAATTTCCTCGAGTATTCAGTGATGAGTTAGGGAAATTTAGTAAATATAAAGTAAAACTTAAATTGAAAAATGACGTAAAGCCAATTTTTTTTAAGCCGCGTCCCGTAGCCTTTGCTTTACGTGATAAGCTGGACAAAGAGATAGAGCGTCTAGTGTGCGTTGGCATATTGAAGCCCGTAGAGCATTCCGAGTATGCTTCGCCCGTGGTGCCCGTGTTAAAGCGCGACGGTTCCATCCGGTTGTGTGCTGATTATTCAATCACAATTAATAAACAACTATTGGTCGATCAATACCCTTTACCCACCGCGCAAGAACTTTTTACAAAGTTACAGGGGGTCAACAGTTCTCTAAGTTGGATCTTTCACAAGCCTACGCACAATGTGTATTAGATGAAGAGTCTCAAAAGTATACAGTTATCAATACTCATAAAGGGTTGTTTAAGTATACGCGCTTAGTATTTGGGTTGTCCAGCGCCCCGGCTATTTTCCAACGCCTCATGGAAAATGTTTTATCAGGTTTGGACGGTGTATTGTGCATGCTCGATGATATTTTGGTGACGGGAGTGAATAGGGCGCAACATCTAAGTAGATTGCGCACTGTACTTGGTCGACTACAGGACGCAGGCCTAACGCTCCAAAATGCCAAATGTGAGTTTTTAAAGAGGAGCTAGAATATTTAGGTTATGTAGTTGATAAGCATGGGTTGAAAAAGTCACCCAAAAAGGTTTCAGCAATATTAAACGCTCCAGTTCCAAAAGACGTTGCTAAACTACAATCGTTTTAGGTCTTGTAAATTACTATCGTAATTTTGTGCCTAATGCTTCATCAATTCTCAGTCCTCTATACGCATTGCTACAAAAAATTGTAAATGGTGTTGGACTCCAGAGCATAATGCCGCTTTTAAGAAAATAAAAACATGTTAGTATCGGAACAAGTTTTAGCTCATTTTGATACAAACGCAAAAGTAATTTTGACTGTAGATGCTTCTCCGACCGGATTAGGTGCCATTCTGTCACAAGAAGATGCTACAGGGTTGGAGCGGCCAGTATCATTTGCGTCGCGCACGCTGAATGTTGCGGAGCGCAGATACTCGCAAATACAGAAAGAAGCGACAGCCATCATATTTGGGGTTCGTCGTTTCCATCAGTATCTTTACGGCAGATCTACTCCTTTTGTTCTTCGAACTGATCACAAGCCCTTAATTACTATATTCGGGCCTCATCGCGGAATACCCGAGATTTCTGCAAATAGATTACAGAGGTATGCACTTTTCTTAAGTGGTTATAATTTTATAATAGAGTATGTCAAAAGTGCTAATAATAGCGCAGATTATTTTTCTCGCGCAAGTTTAGATGATTGTGAGTCATGTGAGATGGATGATCACGTAGCGCACGGAGTTTCAAGATACGTTGAGGATAAGGCAACTTATGTTAATTTTGTTGTAGACTCTAGCTTACCTGTAACGCTTCAGAGGTTACGCGAAGAAACTCAAAAAGATGTGATATTATCTAAAGTGATAAAATATATTTTGAATGGCTGGCCGAAAAAGTTACAGACGAAAATATACGTAAATTTTTTCTTTGTAGAGACCAACTTTCATTTGAAAATGGTGTGATCATGCGAGGTTTTAAGGTTGTAATTCCTAACGTGTTACAAGCAAGTTTATTGTCAGAGCTTCATAAATCACACTTAGGCATTGTAAAGTCTAAAGCTGAAGCTCGTAGTAGACTTTGGTTTCCGGTATCGACAAAGCGATAGAATCTATGATTGCTGGCTGTGAAATTTGTACACAGCTAAGACCGTCACCGACGCGGGCACCGCTTGCCGTGTGGCCACACCCGTTACAACCATTTTATAGAGTTCATGTAGATTTCTTAGGTCCTATTAATGGTGAGTTATTTTTTGTCATTGTGGATGCACATTCCAAATGGGTGGAAGTGTACAGAGTGAATTATACTTCTTCGGCCACAGTCATAGCAGAATTATACGATTTCATGTCACGATTCGAGGTTGCTTCACACGTTGGTTAGTGATAATGCTACATGTTTTGTTTCTGAAGAATTTACGAAATTTTGTTTAGCGAATGGAATATCGCATGTAACGTCGCCCGCCTATCATCCAGCTAGCAATGGCCAGGCGGAGAGCTATGTAAAATTATCAAAAAGGTATTAAATCCTGTTTGTTATCTAGTAGCAATTTAAAAGAACGTTACGAAAAGTTATTAAAATACCTTTTCGATTACAGAAATTCGGTTCATTCTACAACTGGGTCTTCCCTGCGCAGTTAGTATTTGGGCGGAAACTTCGTTCGCGCCTAGATTTTATTAATCCTATTTCACCGCCATCCCCTTCTGAATCTCTTACCAAATTTGTGAAACGACAACAGTGTTCACAGAGTAGGGCCTATGGAGGTTCCAACAGACAAAGTTTAAAGCGGGTGATGTTGTTATGTACAAAAATATGGAAATAAACAATTTACTTGGAATCGTGGCATTGTTACCAAACGAATAGGCAAATTAACATATTTAGTCACGGACTGTACGACCTTAGTGCAAGTGAAAAAGCATAAAAATCAACTCGTAGGAAAGTCTCTTCCTCCTATCTCTAATACCAGTGACGTCCTGGATTTTACGCCTGAACTTTACGAGACAGATACGTCTCCAGGGGGGACCAAGCGATTGTGTCGCAAAGTTGCACCAGAGAGAGATGGAGATAACGAAGTGGCACTACCCGAGGCTCCAGCTGGAGAAAATGAAGTGGCACTAGCCGAGGCTCCAGCCGAATTACCGCTTCAGCCAAACCTGAGCTCTGATGATGAGTTTTTTGAGGCTGTGACATCACATTCGGAAAACCAGTGCGTTCAAGATGGGACGTCAGGTTCAGAATGTCAGGTTGCTCACGAAACTGAGAATCAACTTTCCTCGGAGCAAAGGCCAGGTCAATCGGAGAGATTATTACGCCAAAAACAAAGAGTTGATTATAAAGCTTTCTTTTGTATGGACTTGTAATTTGTTATTTTAGTTTATGTTCTGTTATTTAGTTGTACCTTAATAATACTTATGTTATGGGGGAGAAATGTTATATATATGACTGGCAGGTTTAGACCTGTCACAATAAAGACGTCAGTGCGTTATTGACTGTCAACGAGTTTGCATTAAATAATTACATATTTAACAGTTATAAAACAAAAACAATAGGGGACCGGCCTGTGCTTGATATTGTACATTATTCTATATGTAATGGTTAATAATACGAAAAAAAAGAACTGCTGCGAAAACTGCATAAAAATTGGTTAAAAAATGAGCGAGCAATTCATATTTAAAATATTGTAATGTGCAGAAGCGGGCGCGATGTGGGGATATCGCTTCATCTCTTTCTTTTGCCTGCGTCGGAATTCCCGATGACGTCACGTGTGGGTATTTCGTCTCTTTTCTGTTTCTCGTAAATTACCCTTTCCACCGAAATTCAAAGACATAACTTGTTGATTTTTACGGTTTTAATAATTCTTTCTGTGTTGTAATTTATATTACATAAATATTTGATAATAGTAAAGAACAAAAATGAGTCCGGTACCCTATTGCCTGAGAAATGTAGAGGACACATTATATTCAATGATGCATTATAAAAATGTGTGTACATGGACATTCAACACAATAATAAAATCCTTAGAACTATTTGGTGTACACAAAATTCTACATATATATATATATATATATATATATATATATATATATATATATGTGTATATATATATATATATATATATATATATATATATATATATATATATATATATATATATATATATATATATGATTAAATTAATATGAGTGATTTATTTAATTAGCATTTCCAATATAATACACAAAACCTAATACAAAAAACAATATTTAAAGACTAGATACTGAATAATCTGAAATAAAAAAAACTCACCATCAAACTGCTTTCGTGAGACATTGCCAACACTTGTCAACTGGCCGAGCAGTTGCAGAAAGCCTTTATCATAGTCGGACCGTTGTAATGGCCGTACTACCATCCAGTCCCTCACACCGGGCTGTGCCGCGCCCTGATCTTAGGCTTGAATATAGCAGGACTTTTGTTAAAGTCCAGCCGTTGCAATATCTCTGGTGGATAAGATATTCTGATGGCTTGCCATCCTAAAACAATAAAACATATTTTGTCAAATGTGAAAACTAATAAAACTCCATAAAGAAATAAGGATAAGGTTTATCTAAGAAATGATTAAAAAATAGATAAAAACCAATTATTATAATAATCTCTTTATAAATAATATGTTACTAATTATAATTATTGAGGGTAGATTTATTATACCATTCTATAGATTAATGCATTTTATCAGTATAACATTATAACAAAATTAAGTATCACATTTTTCCATCTTACTACACGCACATCAGTCTGTGGCACTGACACTTTATTCACACTGAAGCAAAATGTTGACGTACATACTCCCATTATTGTTTTGTCCAGAATTCACATGATAAAATCTATAAGATTTAATAAATAACATTGAACTTATATGTTGAGTTGTTGACTGATACTTAAAAACTGATTATGCTATCAATAAAGTAAAAATCTGGTTATAATATTATCTAATCTTAAAGGGAAACTGGAGACATATGATCCCTGATATTCTGTAATATACACTTGCCAATATGTATGATTATAAAAGTACCCACCAATAAAAAAGGGTAAATTTAAAAAATATACATGTAATGCAAAAGTAGGAGTCCATGGTTCTAAACTAAATTATTTATTGTGAATATGGAAGCACAGTAATAGATTGACTATAAGGCTATAAAACTGTAATAAAATCTTTTGTTAATACAGTGGACTTTTGTCCTTGGTAGATAATTATCACTTGGTCTCCCTGAGCAGCAGGAAGTTCAACTCCCACTAGGTTAAAAAAATTGTTACACTCTTGTAACAAGTTTGATAATCAATAGGACACTGATAACAATTGTTCACATATTTCTATTTTTACATCAAAATCAAACAGCTGATATCCCTATATTACAATAAAAAAGATGTTAATATCCTGTACAATAGTCAAATTTTGTATAAACTAGATTATAAATATATAACTATATATTTTAATGTGTTTTTTTAATAACATTTATTTAAAATTTTGTGTGTTCTTACCTCAGAAATGGTTTTGTTATGAATAAAGATAAAAATGAAACCAATTATGAATGCCTTTTCACCTCAAAATCCATTAACAAGATTGTAAATTTTAACCAATGAAAATGTATATATATTAGATATTTTTAGAAACCTTTGATTAGAAATTGTAGGATTTGATGTAATATGTAAGTATTATAAATACAATCGGAGACACAAAAAAGGGACTCCCAATTTTCCCCAATTTCCCCTAAGCACTTTCAATTTGCGATTTCTGTATAATTTTCTTGATCAAAAATCAAAGTATACAATAAGTAAGCATTAGGTCTAATAAACTCGATTAAAACACTTCTTGAGTCTTATAGATTATTGAAAATAATCTAAATTATTAAGTTTTCCCAAATTTAAACATGAGCATATTTTAACAATGCATATTTTCATTGAGTTCAAATTATAATGAATAATATATTTACTCACCACACCGTTTTGGTTGACCATGCCCATTTTCAGTAATTAAAACTATAGTTACTTGGAACTGGATAACTATATATCCATATTCTATTCCAAATATTTAACAATTTCAGGTGCGTTTATAATTTTCTGTGCGAAGCTGATGAAGGTACAACTACGTAGAATACGTGGCGTGGAATGTTGTAAATTGAAGTAAGTGAAAGTATTGACCTTCTACTACAAAACCAGTAACCGGTAACCCCCACAATTTTATTATCAAAGCTTCGCGCGCCGTATGTACTCACTAGTCACTGGTATTGGCTAGGGAGACGGTATCACTCCGCATGCACAGAGAACATACATTTTTACATTTCAATATATAAATTACTAAGAATTGGTGACGAAAATTGACAGTTGTGTATGCACATTCCATAGGGGTGGCGGTTAGATAATATAGAAATTTTCTAATCGATTATAATATAGTCAGAATTTTATACGAATATCACTTATTTCCGCAGAGTAAAATCATCAAATAACTAAAACATTATATTTAAAACTTCCGTGCACCGATATACATTCATATATTTGTAAAGTAATTAGATAAAACCGTCCTTATAAATAAAATACTATATATACTCTGAAAAATATTTTATTGTGAGTATTCATGTAATAGCAGCAATCGAGTGATTTTGTCATTCTGACATTTATATCGATATAATCATAATCAGCTGTTTACGGATGTCACTTACCAATTCGATCATTCATTCATTCCTAAAAAGTTAGGTTATGTTGTGAAGTTATAAAATAAACAAAAAATAATTAATATTATATTTTAATCAGTTTATTAGACAAAGATTGCCAATGGCTTTATTTAGGAACACATCAATAATAAACTTCTGTAAAACTTATCGCCAATACTCAGTTTTGTGTAAAAAAGTAAACACAGATTTATGTTATAACAAATCGTGTTCTGTTATTGTGAATACACAAAGATGGTTGTTTTGGGAGAAAGATAGAAAAGGCGGCTACAATACCGAAATAAAGATGAGTAACTGGGAACATCTGAAAAATGGATACAAGGAACTTAAAAAGGAACTGAAACTCTTCGGGCAAGAAGTTAAAGAATTGTTTGAAATGGACCCTGTTCTTATTGCTAGACCAGGTATTATTGTTGTTAAATAATAACCGTCAAGCATATATTTTTTATGCAATTATATGTCTTTGTATAAAGCCTAATTGCAAAATGCACACATATATTGTATAACAACCTATAGTTATCTGTTATCTAATCAAATGACAATAAAAGTAGTCAATAAAACGTCATGTTTTATGAGATTATAGTCCAGTATATATATATGCGTACAATATGTTATGCTGAGCAGAATGTGATTCAGATAAAACTGGTATGTGCCTGTATCAGTAATAAGCATGCTCAACCGTGATAGTACTGCTAACCCATATAACACCCGCTTGCAGTGATAGATTGCTGTTGAATTTACTAATATGATGAATAAGTGTTTTAAATATTTATATCCCTTTACTTCCCTGTTTGATATTTCTTTCCTTTAGCGAAGACTTCAGAGGCAGATGACTCATTGAGGTTGTTTTTATGTATAATATAGTAATTTTTGAGTGTTTATGGACAGTGGTGATCAATTATCAGATGGCTTACATGTTCAATTTCGATTCAATGCTATAAGTAAAAGGTACAACAGCTTAGTTTGTAGAATATATTGTAGGTATTAAATCAATAATTTAGTAATTTCTGTCTGAAGGCAAATATTTAAGCTGTAATTTATTTTTAAGCAGTATCAGTACTGCCAGGTAGCTAGGACGTATTATCTGTATTGGCAACAAGAAAAATCTGTATAAGTATCTTCTGTATAGATTTTAGTTTTAGTGATCTTTTTCTTAGATCCCTTGACTACTATTTTCTAATTCAAAACCAAAACATACATCTATATAAAAAAAAACGGTATAAATTGTCATTTAGTGTAAAAATATTTATAAAAATCTGCATCAATTTCAATTCTGTATCAGCTAAATATCTAAATAAGTAATTGGTGCTGCCTAGTAGGTATACAGATAAATCAGCATACCTGGCAACACTGATAAGTATTTTATCTTTAAAATCCTTCATTCCGGTTTATTTGTTCACTCATATTAGTTCTCTACTCCCACAAGCTTATCTGTGGCTGCATGTGTTATTTGTGTTTATGGTAGTCGACAATTGTCACATTTCAAATTAAAAATATCCGTTGCACTTTGATGAAAGTATTTTTTACGTTCGCTATTTCAAACTTCAGCAACTTAATATATAGGCAGCTGAAATATTAGTCGTTGTAACAGAAATAGATATTCAGAATAACGAATGTTTAATATTGGGACACTCGACTCACTCGTGCGCAAGGAAACTAACAGCTTGACGAAAATTTATAACAAGTTTAGTAATTTTTTAAAAGGTGATAGTGAGGGTAGCAGTGACGATAGTAAACAAAATATGTTGTCTGCGAGAGGCTCTAACACTACTGATGACCATTATATTACGTCAGTATCTTCGGTGGGTGATCTGATGGCAATGTCACCAAAGAAGGAACTGTCGGACCATTCGGACGAAACAAGCGACCTGCTCACGGGTGCAGACGTTGGCAGTATATGCGACGTTACCATGCAAGACCTGCCATTGTATGACGACAATGTGTTCATCGACTCTACCAGCTTGGACTACCTTGTAAAATGTGCAGAATCGAACAGAAACCACAATCATGTAGACCGCGGCAAAGAAAGTTTGTTTGTGAAGTTCGACCCGTTGTATGCCAGGCAGAATTTATTACAGTCTGATTCTATACATAATGAAACCACTTCGGACTCGACTGAGTGCGACGTGGGCTACGAGACAGGCAGTGCTGCATCAATTTATGTTGACAGTCACGTTGCATCGCCTAAACATTCTTTATCTACTGGTTCCATGCCTACAACGCTGGGTAAAGATAAACCAACACAGGTGGTGCCTCCTGTTATCAATAGTGATGTAACAAAGTCAGGCACAAGCCAAACACGATCCACTCCAGCCCTTGTTCGCAGTGTATCAGCTATACTCACTCCACAAGTCACTACTGACAGATTGATCAGCATCTCGGGAACACTCCTCCTACTGCAGCTCCTAGAAGTCCCAGAGTGTTCAACTATAACTCACAACAAGTAGATCGCCTTCAATCACTAAGAGTTATACTTCAAAAACAAGACCAAGAAGTTTTACAGCTCAGACAAGACAACAGAGAATTAAAATCATTGCTTCAAGAAATTGAACATAAACACTCAAGAACCTTAGAAGAATTGGCATCTAGTGTCAAGAAACTTACTGAAGAAAAAGAACACTTCTTAGAGAAGGAAAATAAACTCCTTCAGCAAGTCAATGACAAAATATTAAGTAACAAACAAATGTGCATTGTTATGGAAGAATATGAGAAAACTATATCTTCTCTAATAGGTGAACAGCAGAGAGACAAAGTTGCCACTCAAGAAGCCATGGAGAAGTTAACTAATGAGAGAGACCAAGCTTTGAATCACCTTTGCAGCATGGAAAGCTCTTTCAATGACCTTTTAGCCAAATATGAAAAATGTAAAAGTGTCATCCTAGAGTTTAAAGACAGAGAAATAGTATATGAGCAAAAGATTACTGAATATGAAGGGGCAGTTAAGAAATATGAAGGATTGTATGGCAATCTAAAGCAGGTCACGTCAGATAGCCTAGCGAAAGCAAACGAAACACTGGAGAATGTTAAAAAGAACCACAGTGCAGAAATTACTAAACTGAATGCTATAATCAAAAAACATGAAATTACTATTGCTTCACTTCAGGAATCTTTGACTCAGAAGAATAGGGACAATGAAGAACTCACAAGAATATGTGATCAGCTCATCAACGAAGTCCGCTAAACATGACCAGTATTATATCTAAGATATTGCATTTTTGGTGCTTTTCCAACCCATCGTCTTATTATATGTTTGCGTCCAATAATTACTTTTGTGAATTCCTGTGATTCAACTCAAGTGCTCTTGCTGTGATGAAACTTTGTACATAGTTATCATTTATTATTGTGGTGTTTTTGGTGTTTTAAATTATATTGGACTTATTTCTTAATTTTATATTATTTACTAATTTTTAATTTGGAAAAATAAATCCAAGATTGTTTGTACCTTTTGACTTGACACTATTCCATGTTAACTGAATGCCATTTGTCCAAACAATTCTATTAAAAATATTCATTTACTAATATAATGGTAAACAAAAACATATTTAGTAAACAACTTGAGTAATAATAATGTTATCATATTTCATTTGTCTTGACCATAAAAGCAAATTAAATATAATTATGTCTAATGGATGTTTAACAAAATTAAATCTGTTGTGACAATTATTTTGAATGTTTGTATGTTCTAAGACATTATTGTAACCTGTAGACACTATTCGTTTTAATAAAATACATTATTTAGATATAGCCTTTGTCTGTGCATTTATCATTTTTTTGTTTCAACATGGGCATGCTGTAACACTGAATAAGACTTGCATTGATGTGTAATTTTTATTCAGTACAGGTCTTACAGCCTGCATAGATGACTGCTAATTGCTGAAAACATTACTGATTTACTGTTGACTTGCTCATAAGCAGTGGCGGCCCTAAACGACGCGAATCCCCAGGCGAAAGCAAAAAGAAACAGACGTGAGGCCCCGGGCAGAGTAAAAGAAAAACGTTCCCCTATTTAAACAGTCTCGTCGGTAAGAACGTAAAAAAAAGGTCCTGCGAGGCACCGCGCGCGGCCTCTGTAAGCGTGAGGCCCTGGGCGGTTGCCCGGTTCGCCTCCCCCAAAAGCCGCCATGGCTCATAAGTTTACACTATAAAAAGAAATATTAGCACTAAGCCCACCCTACAAGACTTTTATTATCAGCATCAAGGTCTATAAGAGGCTTTTAGTCTCACAAACATTTAGCTTAGTGCGCAAATAGAACTTCCGGCCCTACGATTTACACCCGGTTCACTAGCCGTTGCGCCATGAGGGCTATCGAAAATTCACTAATTATAATAAATGTGAAAATTTGTTCAAATTTTTCGATGTTTTAAGGCATACTCATAAACGGCTGAATAGATTTGGAAGCACACAAAGATGAACATCTTAATGCTAATAATAAACCTAAAAACAATAATTATAAACGCATTCAATTAAACACTCAACAACACATAATGTAAGATTTCTATAGCTGTTTAATATCACGATTTCGTTCTAGGTGAAACTGATGTCGTCTGGTGTTTCAACGATCCTAGTGTACTGGATAAATTCGTAACCACCAGCGACAGTGACCACAATGAAGGTTTCAGTAGTTGCAGTTTTGAGATGAGCCCAGCAGGCCGGGGCAACTTCCACGGCTATTTAGACACAAGAGTGCCAAAAGATGGCCGAATTAAAAAGGCTGGCTACTGCGGAATTCGGTCGAAAATTATTAGAGTAAGAATAGCGTTAAATTTCATGCTAAAAATATCGGAATTAGGAAACACCCAATTGAGTGCATAACTCAGGCGTTTGATGTGTTCCAAGATTATTAGTGCTTTACAGTCTCGCTTTGATTGACAGACATATTCACCTTTTCACCACTTACGTACTAATAAAATAGGATTTTTGAATTATTTTATCCTACATAGATAGATACAGTATAAATTAAAAAATATGTATATATACTTATACACCTATTTTACAATGTCTATATAAATGTTATCTATCAGACGTATAATACAAACAATACTAAATGCAGTCTTTATATACCATTTATTTGGAAGCTTGGCTTTTGTACTTGGTCGCTCTATTTTATTTGACCATTCTCGTTTTCTCAAACATCGTAACAACGAGCCCTAAAAGTGTTTTTTTTTTTTAAGAAAGCATTTAAAAGGGCGACGACGTATGATTGGCATCTGTACAACACTTTAGTTTTAAAAATACGCGGTGATGGTAGATCCTATCTATTGAACATCTCTTGCGAAGGTTACTACGATATCACTTGGAACGACATTTACCACTACGTACTCTATACTAGAGGTGGACCTTACTGGCAAATAGCTAAAGTAGGTAGTAGCATCGAGAGCTAAACTTGCAGTCGATGCCTAGCATGGTGATTAACAATGTTATGAGATAGGTACACAAATATTATTAATAACTTAAAATAGTTCAAAAGGAACTAGTGTCCTCAATATTTGATTACTTCTCTGAGTTTCGAAGTCACTGTTAATGTTTGGGCACCTTTAAATAGCTTTAAAAATACCCGTTTAATTTTAACTGTACGCTGCTTCAGAGTGGCATATCAGGTCGGGCAGTGACCTCGCACGACCACGCGGTGATCAGCTTGAAATCTTACTTTTTTTTTATTATTTTAATGAAAGTATCTTCTTCAATTCAGCAAAGCATCATCTCGGTAGGCTCTTATTATTCCCTTTTTAAGCTAGTAGAATTCACATAATTATATAAAACTTACAGATTCCTTTCTCAAAGTTTGTCCTGGGATCGAAAGGGCGATTACAAGATAAACAAACCCGAATTCGTTTTGACCGAGTGACGCATTTTGGAATTTCGTGCGGGGATAAAATCGATGGTAGATTCAATCTTGAAATAGAATACATTGGTAAGTTACCTAATTCCTTATATGTAAAACAATAAAATTAAGTTCGAAACTACATGTTAACAGTTAATTATTTCCTCTTCAACACTACTGGGTGTAAAAAAAGCTGCGCATGACCCTGCGTGCAAGTCCATTTTAGGTAGCGGTTACTTGTTGGGTCATGTTCACCTTGCTTGTATGCTTATTTTAATGCTATCGAGTTTATTACAAATAGCTTATTACATTGTTAATTTAGATACTTATTTACTTTTTTTTTTTTGTTCGAAATGATGACAAAATGGACCAGAACAAAATTATACCTCCTTATATTCATTGTAAATTTGCAAATATTTGTTGCAGGTTTAGAGTTTGATCCTACGCATGATGAAGAATTTGCTTATGAAATGTATAGAACTGATAAATATATTGTTGGTGTATAAATCGTTACTTACTGTTTTTTTTTATTTTGTCTTTGTCCACATACAACTATTGCACTAATGAACTTGATTAAATACCTCGTTAGAATAATGCTTAGTAACGCTGGCCCAAGACCAAGAAATCCGAGGTAGGTAAAGTCATGTAACTTGATGAACTTATCACTTGGGGAAAATGAACACTTTATTTTCAAAAATAATAATATTATACTAGAAAATTTTACGTATTGTGAATGCGATGTCTATAATGCAGAGTATTTAGAAATAAGTAAATAATTCATCAAATAAATTTAGCTAGGCTCTTTACCAAGAATCATAAAATCGGCAACAAAAAGACATTTGGGTCTATCGGATTTTCGATTGAAATAGGTTGGCGTTGCGCGGCGCGGCGCAATATAATGAAGATACCTACCTACGTTATGAATTCTGTATCTTTAAGATGTTTGTTTTGTACTAATCACGCAGAAATTCTTTGGAATAGTAAATATTCTAGTAGCAATGTGGGGCAAATTATGGAAATGAGTGTCTTTTTGTCGACAGGTATTACCAGAGGCGGCTTTAAAAACCGGGCGCACAGTAAAAAAAAATCTTGCGCTCCTTTTTTCCAGCGACATTTTTTTAGGTCTCAAGTGTATAAGTACCTCTGACGGTCCCTAGAGCCTTCGGCGCCCTCTCTCGATTTGAAATTGGCAACCACCAAGCCCACTCTACTCTACACCCCGCACTGCGTATTACATACGAAGCAAAAGCTTTTCCGTATTGGCACCTAAGCACATAAACAACTAGCTTTTGCCCGCGGCTCTGCCCGCATGACAAGCTTTTTCCGGGCTAAAGTTTTTTTATTATAAAAATCACTCTGTTTAATTTCCCGGAATACAAAGTCGTCAATGTTCTTCCCAGGGTCTCAAACTATCTCCGTACCGAATTTCATCTAAATCCGTTGGGTAATATTTAAGTTTAACGCTTTCAGTCAGGCAGATAGATGTGGCTGGGGTCCTTGTTTTATAATAGGTACATTTTTAATAGGAACAATTCCGTCAAACATAATTGCATAGCTTTAACCATTTACGCACCACACACAACGGAAGCTCTTAAATGTAATAAATTTTCCCTGTTATTGCAACATTTTTCATAACTGCTCCCCTGCTATTTGGCATAGCGTGATGATATATAGCCTATAACCTTCTTCGATAAATGGGCTATCCAAAACTAATTTTTCAATTCGAACGGGTAGTTCCTGAGATTAACACGTTCAAACAAACAAACAAACAAACTAATTTAAAAGCTTTATCTAATAGCTGACGTAGTTGTATTGCTTACGAGATACGACTGCCGAACTGAATTCTCGGGTTCGAATACTGAGGCGATCAATGATACTGGGTTTTTCTGCTTAGTATTAGCCGGAATTCCGGAGTCTGGAATTGTGCCCGATAAATAATAATGGGCTCGCCCACTATTATATTATATACAGGACCTAACATATGTGGCGAAATATGGTATATAATTACCTTTGCCTATCCCTACAAAGGAAAAAGCATCTTTCAATTACAAAGACTACAATCACTTTTATTAGTAGGAAATTGAGACCCTTACGTGGAACTTGGAAGAGTTATACCTATTTCTTTTACCTACCTTGCTAATATCCCGTAGACAAATTATTTAGTGACTAATCGAAATCCTGCGCCGTAATACCTGTACGATTTGAAATTAGTCAAATCATTTTCACAGATTTGTATTGTCTAACATTTCAGTCTCACCCTGAATATAATTCGTATTTCGTAAAATGAATTTCTGAATTTTCAAATTACATATAGTAATGGTATAACATTGAATTTTCATACGGATATAGTACATGTAATATAACAACTTTTACCTTTTAATTTTAGCTATCGTTAAAATTATTCGATTCTTTTCTTTTAAAATCGACTAAAATTCATCATTATGTCTCCTCTAATTTTACTTGATGGGAATGTCAAATGGAATTTTCATACGATTTGAGGAAGAAAATTTTATTTTATCTACCTATGTTTATGCTGTCCTTTTCACACTAAAGATGAATGCAATTGGCCATTTCTGTTCATACTCTAAAGTCAACCAGTTTGCATTGCTTGCATTCTTTGCACAGAGTAATAAAAAGATTGATTCTCTGTTACAAAATTGGTAATTGACTGATGTCATCATCGCGATCATCGTCGTTGTATTTTTTTGTTATAGTTTGGCAAATGTTTAATAATTTTATGTGAAGATCTAATTTGAACTAATATTTTTTATACCTTACAAAGTGGTGTCTCAGTGCGTTGTCTGCAATTAAAGTGCGTATGGTCCGAGGACATTGCGGTAGGTTACTCTATCAACCAACGCAGATATTACAATATTCTTCGTATATGTTTCTTGCGTGGGATGTGCATATCCATCTACGTATTTTACGAACAGTAAAACCTTTCGGTCGCCAATAGCATATGCAGATTTATGATATAATAAAATAGTGGAATATTTGTTGTGTGTACCTAATTGATTCCACATTCTTTGACATTATTTCCGCAACGGAGTATTGAACCGTTAATTAATATTAGTTTTTCTTTTATTTCCAGAGTAGACCATGTGAACATTATCAATCCAAAAGCAATTGATTTTGGAATCAGTGTAACCTGTGTGCAGTACCATGTCTGGTACGGAGCAGAACATTGTGAACTCAATGCAACAATTATCTGTGCAACCAAGTATTAGTGGTCCCACTGAGAAACCTACACAAGTGGTCACACCAGCCGTGAACAGGAGTCAGCCTTCATCTGCTAAAGTCACCCCAGTGAAGGCTAGTACTGTCTCCCCAGCAATAGCAACTATTGATCGACTTCTTAGTCTTGGTGCTAACATCCCTCCACCACCCCCAGTAATTACACGCACTTCAGATATGGATCCTCATACTGTAGAACAATTACGAGCAGTGAAAGAGCTTCTAACAGCACAGGAAGAAGAGGCACAGAACTTAAGAGATCTTAACCATGAACTAAGGGAGAGATTAGAAGAATGTGAGGCTAAAATTAAAAAAGTTACAGATCAAAATGAGGAATATGCAGAAAAAGAAAAAGTTCTTTCTCAAAGGGTGGCTGAAAAGGTTAGAAACAATAAGCAGATGAGTGTGGTGATGGAAGAATATGAACGTACAATCTCATCGCTTATTGGTGAGCGTGAAGCAGAAGCAAAAAGATGGAATGATGAGAGATCCACACTCATAAGGGAGCGAGATGAAGCAGCTGCTCATCTAGCATCTATGGAACATGCCTTTAATGATGTTCATACAAAATATGAAAGATGTAAAGTCATAATACAAGGATATAAAGGCAATGAAGAGACTCTTAAACGAACTGTTGAAGAAAACAATGATGCTATTCAAAAACTGGAGGCTAGATATGAAACGCTGCGGCAACATGCTATGCAACAACTTAATAAAGCTAATGCAGAATTGGATGCTGTGAAAAAAGCACATCAGGCTGAAATTCTAAAACTTAATGCCATGCTTAAAAAGAGTGAAGTTCATGCCTCATCACTCCAGGAGTCTTTAGCACAGAAAATTAAGGACAATGAGGAACTGACGGCCATATGTGATGAGCTAATCAACAAGGTCGGTTAAAGTATTAATCATTCAACATACTCATACAGTTTTCCTTTTAACTAACATGCATTTTGTATTTGTATGCATATTAATATATAGTGTAATATGACAATTACACAGAGCATTATGATCTTGGTGTAACACAAGCGTTAGTACTGTTACCATTACTAAAAAACTATATTATTTTTATAACGAATAATGTGCATTATTTTTTTATATTTTGTGCAATCATCTTGTGTCAGTTTATACTTTTGTACAATTATTATAATTTTAAGACCTAATTTTCTTAATTTTTTTTACATTATATTGACTGTTATCAGTTTGAGGATTGAAAATTATAATTCAGTAAGTATTTAACTTTTTGGTGCCTGACCATTTATGAACATTGTGTTTTGTAAATATGTATGCTTTAATTTATGCTCCAGTAGGGATTTTTCTGCCTGAAGGCATTGGACCATGCTTTTTGCCAGCAAATGAAATGTTTTATCCAATTTGATTACTCACCATTAGTTGTATTTCTCATCCAAAGAAAATGTCAACATAGAGATTTTTATTATGACTATAATGTTATGTCTTGGGGGTTATAAATCTTCATTAGAACTAGCATGCCAGCCACTTGCTGTTGTATCAAATGCTATAATCACCTTTTATTATTTATTGTGGATGCTCCACTGTAGTTATTCCTAACAATTAATTAGCTGCCATATTTAATGAAATTCTTTTAAATATAATTTAACTCTTGTTAGGTATTGTAAAGCAATGTATTGGCTTAACATAATTTATAATACTATAATGTATAAAATCCAATTAGGTAGTTTACTAAATGGTCAATGAAAGTATATAATTGGTGAAAATGGTCCGAAAATGATTTTTTCCTCTAGTCTTTTGTATTATTTACAGTTTTACCAACTTTTGTTTGAACTTTATGACATAAATAATTAATTTTTGTCTTAAACACAGTAAATATTATAAGCAATAGCTATGACATTAACTTAAAAATACAAAAAAAGGCTTAAATACATAGTAAGTAGCTTTATATGGAATAATAAATGAATCAATAGATTTAGGTCTTTATAAAAATTATCATTTATATGATTTATAGAGAGACAAAGTACATACCAAAAATGTAGTTGGTTTTGTCACAATGAATATGGACAGATTGTTTCAATTGGTGTTAGGATTTATACGGAAACATGGATAGAGACTTGAATAATATAATATGTATGTGCCTTTCAAAATTTACTCTTCACCCTCCAGTACCGTTCGGTTGATGAATCAACATTCATAAAATGATGTACCAGTACCATTGTGGGATCCAGTACTGATCTAGTACAGTGATATTTTTTCGACCAATATTTCTTTTTGTGGAATAAACCCTACTAAAACACTAACATGTAAAATTCCAACATTCCACATTACATTATTTTTATAAATATTTTTGAATTTCCCTTCAGTTTTCATGTTTGTTATTGTCAATGGTAACTCTTTGTATTATGGCTTTTCCATTTTGATAAGTTCCACCACGTGATAAACAGAAAGATTATTCTTTTATTCCACAATGAAAGCAGATGGCTGTATTCGTTTTGGGTAGTTTAAGTATAATCTAGTAATACCACGTATTTTTTTATAATTTTATGTTTTGTATTCAAACCTGCAATTTATTCAAACGGATAAATAAAAAATAAATTGTTTCCATTTGTATATTGTGTTTATTTTAACATTCTGTACTTTATTTTAATTAAATTATTATATGAACGATTTTATTAGTGTAGTGGTACTTTGTAGTTTAGTTTGGCTATGAAACCCATATTTGAATGGTTTTATTCCAAAATTGGGCTTAAAATAAGTAAAAACATTCTGAAAACATCTACTCTTATTTCGTTATTCGTTAGTTAGTTATCGTCACTTCATGACATGGAAACAAGTTTGAAGAATTTATTAGCAAAGTAAATAAACTTGGAATTATTCCCCAATTTTAATTGGAACTATACCATCAATCTTGATTTATTTTCCATTTAAGCTTTAAGGGTCATGGGTTTGTTACATAGATTAATTTGACTTGCTCAGCAAGTTATTGTTCAATATTGTTCTTGATATTAAAAAGTAGGTAGTATAATTCGAAAGGCTGGATATTTTAATTACTTTTTCATTTAATGAGGACTTAGAGAATATTTATGGCCTCAAAAAATAGTCTTAGCTTTTTTTTAATCTGTTATATGCAAATATGTGAAACAATGACTGACTCGGCGGCGTAGTTTTGCTGCATGCGCAGTACGGTAGCGTTCTGAGGTCCTGGGTTCGAATCCCGAGACGGGCAGTGATATTTGGGTTTTTCTGCTCAGTCTAAGCCTGGAGGCTGGAATCTGTGCCCAATATGAGAATAGGCTTGCCACCTATTGCATCATGTATTAATGGAGGTAAATCAAATAAAATGTATGTGTCTCGATCATAAGATATGTCATATAAAAAATATCCAATGGATCATGGTCATGTAGGTATATCATCAGCAACATAATGTAATTAAATTCATTTTTATACCATAGTATAATTTTATTTACATTATTATACACATTTGGCGAATAACTTGTTCCGCTAACACATTTGGAAGACTAGTGTAAAAATATACATGTGAGAACAAATATTTGCTTATACAGGAAATCAAGACCGCTTCTTCAAAAATTTGTAAGTGTCCTTACTAACTAGGTAACTGACAGCCGAAACTACTGTGGAGACAGCAGTGACGCCGCACAAAGCATGCAACAAGGGGTGGTCTACGTAACCAAACACAGGCGAGGCGAGGGTGGTGCCAACCTGAAAAGAAATAATTACAGTAAAATAATTCAAGCCTTTACGAGATAGTCTTTTAGAAATAACTACATTTTTAATGTATGTAATCTTATAATAAAACCTTTTCATATTTTTTATTGTCATAAAATAAGTATAGCTTCTGCTGTGTAATACTGATACTTTAAAGGATGTATAAAATATTAAGAAGAAAATAATTGCAGGAATATAATTCAGTCATACTCTACTATCCTGCGTGTGTATTCCGTATTGAGTGAACACTCACCAA
This sequence comes from Manduca sexta, assembly GCF_014839805.1. Classification (NCBI taxonomy): domain Eukaryota; kingdom Metazoa; phylum Arthropoda; class Insecta; order Lepidoptera; family Sphingidae; genus Manduca; species Manduca sexta. The sequence goes on from NC_051127.1 coordinate 12,871,515, forward strand.
TAAAAGTTGTACAGCAGTATTGACTTTGCTTATAAAGGTGGGTGCCAGCTGAGCTGTTGCGTGCGTCACGTCGAAGTATCTACTCAGCGTTCTCTGCGAACAATGCAATTAATAATGCTTATTATGATAACAATGTGCCACAGTTGCCATTTTCAATGCAAAACACAAATGAATAATTTATATAGAAGTGTGATAGAGTGTAGTTTCATGAATTGAAATTATTATAATTAACAATCCTTGGATATTATGTATAAACAACACTTATTCAATTAAAAAAATCATTCTATGTCACATTACTAATCTTACAAAATGTTATTGCCATTGAGGTAGTTACTTATATAACTATTATTTATTACAATGAAAAATATTTTAAGTCCATTTTCATACATTTTGTTTCACCTTTAATCTGGGTAACTAAACAAGTATTGGCAAGTAAAGAATTTAAATTCACGTCTAGTTAGTGATTAGTTCTCGCAGTTGAAAGAATAACGTAAAAATAATTAATAATCATGGATATTTCGGCCTTTAAAATTTAATATGACGAAATTTTTAAATTTATATTCTTTACTTGCCAATACTTGTTTAGTTACCCAGATTAAAGGTGAAACAAAATGTATGAAAATGGACCTTGAGGTATCGCCTTAATAATAGATACATTATTTTGACAGTGGATATTTCAATGTTGGAGAGTCATTTTGGGGAAATTATGTTCTATATACAATTGAACTGAAACTTTTGCTGTCCATTTTACATCATACTTAAGATTTTGATATCTGTTAAAATGAGGAAGCAATAACAAAAATATAAACATTGTCATTTTTTGTTCAAACTTAATTTTACTTTACATTACATACATGAATTATATAAGTATCTAGAATGCATCTTGATAGAAAAAGAAATGAAGAAGTTCTAAAATGTAAAATATAGTTTATTGCCTCTTTTAAAGTCACAATTTGCCCTTTACAACATTAGAAATTTCTACCATTGACATTTAAAAATACCAACTGATCAAGAATAAAGCTATATAGCTATACTCACAGGAGGTGGCAGGCTCATATATCTTATGACAAAACCTGCAATAACTAAGGCAGCATCACGGCCCACAATTAGCAATGTAAGTGCAAGTGGTATCAAGTTCTGCCATGTCAAGGTTATAAATAGTGTTGCTATGAGAACTTTATCAGCCATAGGATCCAGGAATGAGCCCATTTTGGTTGACTGTCCTTTCCAATTTCTTGCTATCCATCCGTCCAACTGGAAAATACAATTTAGGAGTTAGAGGCAGTTATTAAAGTTCGCTCTAGTGTGTATTGTGACTATCGCCTAATATGCACAGGTAGCAGAATATGACAAAAATAAAAATGAGATAAATGTATCATTCTAGTACTAATCAAAATGGTAGTAACTAGGCTACTGAGTTTAAGAAATTAAACAGTGAAGGACTGTGTGCCTAAGATTGTTCATAAAATGACTCCATGGCAGCTTGTAATGTATTTGTCCATAAGATTTAATAAGTAATAAACAATTGCATGTATGGATAACTCACTAAATCTGTAACACCAGCAAATACCAAAAGGCCCAATGCAACATTGTAATTATCTTGCAGTATAATATAGCCTAGATATGGAGACATCACTATCCTTGTGACACAAAGGATATTTGGTATGGTAAATGCATTTTCTCTCTGAAAAAATTAAGAGTAATAGTTATTATATATAATTATATTTTTGGTTAACAAAACTTAAGGTTATATAAAAAGTTATTGAGCAATTTTATGCATTAAACATTATATGCATTACCTCCACGACTTCTTCAAGTTTCTCTTTAACTTTATCTCTGGTCTCCAATATGTCTTTTATAATGAACTCCTTTTTCACTTTTAATTTTTTGCCTGTAACTTCTTTCTGGTGCTTTATATCTCTAACAAATTCCTCACCTTTTAGCCTTATTTTCTGCTCGGTGTCCTTTAATTTTTCTTTCCTCTGCTCGAAGGCATCCTTTAAGGCTTCGGCTTTTTTCTCAAAGGTTATGAAATGTTTGTTTTTATCTGAAGAGTATGAACAGACTAGAGTTGAAACTTTTATTTGGTGTCTAATAGCCTGTCGTTTATGACTAATAATTATTGTATATTGTCGATTCAATATGTTACGGTCTCGTAAAAAGCCGGGTCGAGTACAGTAAGATGTTACATGTTTGAGCAAATTATATCTCGTAAATACTTCCATTATTTTTATTGCAACTAATACTTCCCGTTCTTTATTTTTATATAATCATTAAGTCTAATTCTATGATTATGCTAGTTTGAAAACAAATGGTTATTTTTTGCCAAGAAACAAACCACAATTTTGTAATATAAAAATAAAAATAAAAACGAGATACTTTATTATAATTTTATCTTGGTAAACAAGGATGGCATGCAATATACTGGATTTGCTGATCCGTTTCATTGCACGCAGTAAAGATTCAAGTTTTCTGTCACTTTTTTGAAACAATATAATTTATTGGAATTTGAAATTATTGATATCGACCCAAACACAATATATTTAATAAAAATTATTCAGTTGAAAATAACAAATTATTAACGCACCAAAACTAATTTCTATAAGATAAAAATGGCTGAGAGCATAAACTATCTCAATCTAATTATAATACAGTGATTTTTTTTGGTTCACACACCATGTCACTTATAGTAGGGATGGGGCATATTCGATAGCAAGACACTAAAATATATTTAAGAAATATATATAAAAAATCTACATGACTGTCAAAAGCCTTTTCATATAAGACATGTATGCAACGATGTCCAGCTTACTTTTCAAAACTTTGTCATACAGTTGGTTTTTGATGAGTAATAATTATAACGATAACATTAATGCAGCTCGAACAGAGTAGGACGAATTAGTATGCATACAGAATGCGAGACTTTCGCAAACATACATCCTAGGATTTCGTCTGTTTGGACGTACCCCGCAGATTTAAATTTGGTAACTAGAGTGCATATTACGGCGATAATTGGGATCCGTCCCGCCGCGCCGCGCCGTGCCAGTGAGTTTGCGAGTCAATGACCTTACATCACTATCGATATAATTTTAAATTGTTCTATCACGTCTCTATTATCAACATAAACTCACAAATGTCACTTGCATTCAATAATAATTTAACAAAAATAAACACTTTTACTACATTATTCTGTAATATTGTACAGCATCTGCGCCGTTTTAAATGATTGTGAGTATTGCTCATCATTTTATTTACCTCGTGAAATAGTGTGACTAAATGAAATAGGTTTATTAGACTTGCTTTGTTAACAAAGTATGTAATATTTATCCAATCTTATGATAGGTAGTGTTTAGCAATTTTTATAGCAGCACAACAGCAATATAACAAAAGAGAAATCTTTTTTATACAGTGTATTATATTGGGTTAAATGTTTATTTGTGAAGTTTGAAGGTTGTTTAATGTAATCATTTTTACTTTGATTTGCTTGAGTTACTATTTTAAGTTATTTACAGCTACGAAATCTTAAGAATATATTGAGGCCACATCGTCTATCTTTGTGGTACAATATGAAACATAAAGTGTTCAAACAGTATAATGTATGCTTGGATTGTAATCACAAATTTAAATGTTTTCCCTTTCCAAAAAAAATATATATAAAGAATGTAATGTTAAATCATTTCTAAATAACTTATGCCATACTTAATTTTCACCAAGACCGATTATATAGTTACATATAAATTTAGAAACAACTATTGTTAAGAACAAAATACTGATATAACTAAATCATAAAGATAAACAACATTGTTGAATATTTTCTATAGGAACTACTCAGTTAGGAACAGTAAGTTTGCATACAAAGTCAGTGACACATGACCCATAAGGGTGAGTGTTGATAAGCTGACATAATTATGTTTATATTATAAGGTAAACATACATAAGTTTGTTTATCTGCTTTTATAACAACATTATGTACTGACATGTAGTCAAATGTTTTAGAAAATAGGGGTTTGTGTTGGCTTTATACAATTTAGTATTAACCAGTGCTTTTAATGTATTTTCTTTTTTATAAATATGAAACATTAAAATATTTTTTTTTATGAATGTGAAGTGGCTGTTATTATGTTATATATAATATTGTAAATAAAAGTGTGAAAGATCAATAAAACTCCTGTTTTTTTAAGGTTTATAAGAATCTATTAAGATGAAGGAGGAAGAACTTAAATATGTGCTTCGATTACTGGACCAGCTAAATGTGGCTATATATCAGGTAAGAAGCTTTGTTCAAAGTTATGATACACAGAATCATAGATATATTCCAATAAGAAACCATTGAGATGAATAGTACACTGTGGGTAATGTTAGAAACTTTCTTCCAGGAAATACTTCAATTTCATCATGACATAGAAGAATCAAAACAACCAAAAAACTTCTCAGATGAAGTGTTTGATTTCCTAAAGGCCAATTTGAAAGAGAACCCAGTCACTACAGCTTTTGTTCTTACATACATAAAAAAAAATGCTGCCAAAAACAAATACAACTTGAATAAAATACAAGCTATTTGTTTGGAAGTATTAAAAAATGAGATTCATGATGTGAATTCGACAGAGAAATTAATAACGTTAATATCTCTGGTGAAGTGGGACGATAATTATATGCCTCTGTTTGTTAATCAAATACTTAAACATCTCTGTGAAGATAATTATAGGCAGTATAGGAAACAATTACTGTTGACATTAGTACCACACAACAAGCCTGAACTATTGAATGTAGCAGCAGAGTTAATGCATAAAAATGACCCACATAAAGAATTCAAATTGACACCAGAGTATATGCTCGAACTATGTTATCAAGACAAAACACATTGGCTTCTAAAAGCTGCTCAAGTTTACAAACACCAACTGCATGACTTGAAGAATGTTACCTTCAAAATAAACAATTTTACAAAACAAATACTTATTATGGTCCTGATAGATTTGACTAACAGTCCCGAGACCTTTGATTTACCATCTCTGGTACATCAGTTAACTAATATATTTTCCATTCTTGAAACTTACACAACAACTGATGGCCAGTTACAGTTTTATATTACGGAAGTGAAAAGAGAGTTGACCATCATAAAGTTTTGTTTGGAAAACAATTGTAAAATAATGACTACATCTATTTTCAGCCAAGTTCTAGCACAGAGCGCATTAGCTGTGATATCCCAAGTGTGTAAACTCTCAAAAATAGACAGGTATAAGGTTTCGAGGCTTTTGAACACAAATAATGATTTTATAAATGAACTGACAGCTTTAAGTAACAAAAAAGATAATATCAGAAAAGAAGATGGCGTGGTTAGTTGGGATATATCCACTTACAACAGTTATTGTGCTATAACAAAAGTAATTGACACAATATTAAATTCTTCTGAGACTTCAGAGAGTGCCGAGGACACAACGACGTCTCTAGACGACATCAAACGACTTGTACTGTCTATACAACCTTTGCAATTTTGTATCGAAGTTATAGAGAATATTTTCTCATGCCTTTTTTTGAGATACGAATATTTCTCGTGTTATGCTGAATACAATCAAGAAACAACATGTGGAGCTCATTCGGAATGTTCGTATTTCTATTCAAAAAAGCAGAACAGAAACATTAGCAACAACAATGGCAACGCAGGCTTCATGTGTAATGCATTTACAACGCAAATTGTCCTGAACACCTTAAAACTGTGTTTAGAGAAACTAGAAGAGCGTATAAACATGGACGAAATAGATCATAGTTTGAACTTGAGATTCAAGCATTTAATGAAGGTGGTGAATCATTCAATATGGAAACTGCAATTGGTGTCTACACTCTCTCCTGATAGTAGTCCGTTACGTTTGAAATTGTGCTTGGATTACGTTGAAGTAGATGAAAGCAGTGATGATGAATCTCGAGAGCTGGATTTCAAACATTTAAGAAAGAAGCCAAAGACTAAGAGACGGCATACTAGTCCCAAGCATGATGTGAATCAAGCGATGCTTGCGTCCACAATATCTGCAACTGATGAATGTAAGTTCGCTAATATTAAGGCAAGAAATCAAATTGCAATACTTTTATTTAAACATGTTAATTATAATTGATCTTATATATTTTCAGCTTACATGTCTTCTGGCAGTAATGGCATTGATTTTACATCGATAATGCTGGCTAAACCCACTTGTTTAGTGGCATTAGCTTTGTACCACAACGATTTTCCTAAAGCAAACCAAATATTAGAGGTGAGTCTAGTATAAGAAAATATTATGACAAATAATAATACAACACCTTATTATCAAAATATAAATATAAAATGACTCTTTATAAAATTCTTATTAAATGCTCAAATTCTTCATAACACTCCTTTTCTCGTTCCGTCGGTTCGTACTGGATCACTTTTCCATTTATTATGAAAATGCCTGGTGGATAAGAGTTCAAAAATGTTTTTGCTTCTTCTATAGTCTTTCGAGGCTTACAAAATTTACAAATTAAACAACAGCAACACCAATCTAAAAATATGAGGATGCAAGATTATAATGAGCTCTGTTTTACCGTTATGATGCAAGGGCGGGATATATTTTTCCCCAAATTTATTAAGATTCATCACCAAAAGTACATATGCCAGCAAATTTTATTCTGTTCATAATGTTTTGGTCATCACATATATTTGCTCACACTGATATTCGTAATTTTAACAATGATTCTCACCTCTGGTACACCACAAAGGAATAGCAAATATGAGATATATTATGAACCATATTTTGATCATTTTCCATAGTCGAAGTGTATCTTCTCTTTTTGTTAGAGTAATGAACGCAGATTCATTTCCTGCATTAATTAAAAATTACTTACCTATTCTATAATATATAATAAATATATTTATTAATAAAATGGTAGTTTCACCTTCGCTTTTTTCATAATATGTATTATTTAACTTCGCTTCCTCATCGGATTGCATGAAATATTCATTAAGTAAATCATTATAATTATAGATAACTTCTTTATTACAGCCTTTATTAACTTCAACAGCGGTATTTAATGATCGAAACAATTTGTAGTATTTGTTGTGATTTTGTTGCTCTTTTAAGTCTTTATAAAAGTTTGGTGTTGCAAAACTTATTCTTTGTAGAATTGTTAAAACCAATATGATAAATAAACTCGGTATCATTAAAGGTTAAAGCTATACAATCAAAGTTTTTATTATTTTTTTAATTTACCTGCACACTCATTTGTACCAATTCCAATTTATTGTGCTTGGCTGTCACTCACTTCAATTCAATAAGTAAATTCTTTGTCACTCACTTGTAACTGTTAATAGAAGTTTCGACAGACGTCATGACATATTAATGGTTTACCATGGTATCCTTTACCTTCTTTGTTATTTGGCGTGGTATTAAGTTTATTAAAATAGAATTAAAATGCTTTCAGATGTTCGATTTAGCAGATTCAGAAATTGCTACCGAAGTAACGTTTACCGAACAGCTGCGTAATCTTGTAGCGAAAATAAAAAATATTATTTATTATAGAGACGATACTCGCTATCCTACCAAAGAATTGTCCGCTTTATCTGTCGTATCTACTGAAGTAATGGGACTAGTAGAGGGATTTTTAGCGTCAAACAGAGCTCCAAATTCTTTCGATATTATGGAACTAGGCGCTCGGCATCCTCACCTACAATTATACAATCATCAAAACGCACCATTTATTAACGCCGTGGACATCCTGCTTAGCAGCGGTCTTAACAGAGAAATAACTTACGGACTCATCAACGTTGTTGAAAGAAAACTGGCCGAAGTCAGAAGCTGTACCGATATCGCTGCTGTTAAGAAAACTAACTACATCCGATTCGTTGAGGACATTGCAAGTGTTACTTTCGAAATATTAGGCAACACAGAAAAATCGTTTGATTTTATAGACAATATTTGCGGACTTATAATCGACTGCCGAATACCGATCAGACACAAGGAGTTTTGCAAGTTGAACCAACTTGCGAAAGAATTGAAGCAAGCCTGTGAAGACTTGGACGATGTTGTAAATCCAAATGAAACAGCAGAACTAGATTCAAACTTGCTGCAGAAGTACCACCAGACATACATGAATGTTGTCGCCGCGTCTGACAAAGATATTTGCAACGTGGCAGAAGTGTCCCGGCAAGGAACTAAGAAGACAAGAATCCCATACCTCAGAATGTGTTATATGTATTGTAAGACCGTGTCGCAGTTAGAGCAGGAAGACAACCGCTCGACAGATTCTGGAGCAGATGCCCCATACTTTTATGTCTTGGAAAAGCAACTCCATGATATATTCGGCAACATGATCAATAACAAAGAAATTCCAGTTACGTATTTGGAACCGATATGCAAGAAATTAAATGTCAATCTGATACCAAAACTGATATTGAACTTCTGTCCGTCTATAACATTATCAGGTTCTTTGAATGAGGCAAATGAAGTTAATTTTAACAATTTACTTCATGTCGTATATGATTTCAAAAACCCGGAGGAGAATTTGTTTATTGATCCAGTGACAAATTTTGCTCCTTTACCCCGATCGCCAGAACCACAATGCCTGACCTACATTGTTTTACATAACTGGGTTTTGGCACATATAATTAAGAAAATCCACATTTCACCCAACGAGAGCAGCTTACAACAAAGTATGGACGCGCGCACCAAGTGCTTAAATAACTACATGGAACTAAATCGATTCAACTATACCAAAAGTTTGTTCGGTAATAATAAATACTTGGCATCATTACATACAACAGTAGATCTCAACAAATTGTTCTTGTTCATGCCTGAAATGCTAGATTCGGGGAAAATTCTGAAGTGTTTAACAATAATCGATTCACTATCCGAAAGGCAGTTAACGTGCAGCGCAAATCTCAGCAATTTGAGAGACTTGGTATTGTTTAAGTTAGCGACGAATCCAAAGATTAATCAGAATTGGAAATACTGCCAATATCTGAAATGTTCAGAACTGAAAGTGGATTTAATATTAAACAATCTTAATTGTTGGCCAGCTGATGGTGCCTTAGAAGTGTTAGATTATTTGCGATTCTTATTAAACCAGGAAGGTATGGAGGAAGGTCTATACGAAAAATGCTCTGACTGGATGACCAAAATACCACTTTATGACCAGGTAATTACTTCTTACTAATGCGTATTTTAAATGTTAATGTATTAATGGTTATTTTACGTAGCTTCTTAATTTTAGATTGCGACTATAATGGGCCTAAATCACTGGTACGCTGTGTACGAAAAGTCTATTGAAAATCCAGAAAGTATTATCGAAGTGCTGATGGATAGTCAGCAGGTAAGTTATACAAATAATGGAGTTTTCAAATTTTCCAGGAATATGCAAGAGAATATATACCGTAAAAAATATGTTTGCAGTTTAAGCTCTGCTTGGAGTGGGCTGACGTGCACGAAGTTTCGGAAAACATGAAAAATTTAATTGTCATGAATCTATTACGACAGCTATTTGAGTATAGAAACCAAGCCACTCCTTCCTTAGTGAAGGAACTTCTCTTAAGGCTTCCCTCGACACAAGCCTTAGATTTGATACAAGATGAAATGTCCAATGTCAAGAACGTCGATATACTTCAAGTCTGTGTGGATTTTATATCTGATTACTCTTTCGATTGGAAGTCCTTCGAAAACATCAAAGTCGGTCTTCAGATAATGCTTGAGATCGATCCCAACTGGCGGCACTTGTTCTGGGATTTAATAGAGCATCCCCTACTGATGATTGAACAGTTTCTGATGAACGCAAAATTAGATTTGCTCACAAACATTATTAATAAAGTAGTACCCCATTTAAAAAAGGACTCAAATGGTGATAATCTTTATTACAACATCAAAGTTATTGAATCAATAGTCATATCTCGTAATGCAGTGGATGCGTTACTTCGATTCTATGCCGAAAAGGCTCTGGATATGAAGAACCCGAGAAACGTCTGCCCTCCGCCGCAGAAGCTTTCCGACGATTTGCTGCTTCAGTCCATCGATTCAATAAATATCGAAGCGGCGAACAAGCCATTCGTGATGCCTGAGCAGGTGCCTCCAAAGGATCAGTGGACTGAGGACTACTCGACTGACAGATGTATGATGTGTCGCACATCAATATTTTCAATGATTATCAGGCGACATCATTGCAGGCGATGCGGAAGACTGGTGTGTCATGCGTGCTCCAGGAATAGGATGCAGGTATGTCAAAACACTGGATGTAGCATATTTTAAAGAAACGGCAGTAATCTTTAACACTTTTGGGACAATAAAATGTCAGAAATCAAATAGTCCGGTAAAATACGATGCTCTTATAAAAGGTTCTATCAAATAAATTTATTAATAACTCTAGAATGACAGTTATACTTATTATATTTCAAATGTAAGGGTTGTGTTATTTAATGAAGTATTGATAGAAGCCATAAGTAAGAGCTACAAATATTTTCAATTCGTATTTGTAATATACAGAATAAATACTTTTTTGTAGGTGCCAACATACCCAAGCGGCGTCAAGTTCCGCGTCTGCGATGACTGCTACACACAGACCATGAATCGAAAAGCTCAGTCACACAGCCAAAACCTGATGTCGAGCAGTAGCAGTGACTCGGCGGGCAGCGGCGTCACGTGCATGGACTGGTGTCTGTCGACTAATGCTAAGAGGAACGAGGCAGTCAGAGCTGAGTTCAGCTATGAGTTCACGCCTAATGTCACTCTTTGCCTGTCCATTATGAAAATGCATTCTATCAATTTGGATTATCCGAGGTAATTTGAGTGATTTCGTTTGTCACTTGATACAATGGTTCTACAATAGTTACTAAAATTGTGCTAGGAATTACAGATAGAAAACCCAACATCATTGTGATTTTTACATAAATTTTTAAATTCGTGCCTAAATTAACCGGAGACATAAAGTGAGTAGAATTATATTTGATTATAATTTTCCTAGCTAAATGTTAGTATATATTATAAATGCGTGTGATTTGTGAAAATATATTTAGTTACAATAAATATGTCTAGTTACTAAGTTTGGTAAATACTATTTTAGCGATATCTATTAAAAATTGAGTATGTATTACGTGCACTTATTGTAATACGATTTTGTAACATGTACCTACTTATATAGTAAGAGTTTATATTATAGTCTTTTGAAAACTTCGTAACTCACGATTACATAATAAATTATTTTGTATCAGGTTCTTATTAGATCGCAGCGATGAAGTGGCGCGCGAGCTGTCGAACGGCGGCGACGCTCGGCTGTTGGTGCGAGCGAGGCGCTCCTTGTTACTCGCCGCCGCGGAACTGTACTCACGGACATCGCACGACAACGGGTGAGTCTACTCATAGATAATATAATTACGTGTAATGTTTAATTCGTTTTCGTCAAACCGGTGTCAAAATCAATAAAGTTTGATTATTTAGGCAGAAAATTATGTTTAAGGTGACTATCTTAAACATGACCATGTTTTTTAAATCGAACGTATTGCTTATATTACCAAATCAATTACCGTACGCGTAAACCATAAATTTGGCTATAACATTTCATATATAATAAACACTAGTGGCATAAATACACCGTAAAAGAACCTCGGTAAATTAATCGAATAGAACCCCCCTTCCTCCCCCCTCCTAATATAAAAAATATGTGCCTATATAGAATTTTCCTTCGGCCCTTTTTAAGCCTATAGTGCAGTCAAAGTTTTAAATATTTTTGGCGCCCGCTGAAGCCCATGGCGCCCTATTGTACCGAGCTGCCCCCGCAGGTCGCGGCAGGCGGTGGCGGAGACGGGCGCGGCGCACGCGGCGCGCTGCCTGGCGCACGCGGACGCCATGGCCACGCTCGTCAAGCACCAGGCGCACCACCTCATACCGCAGCAGGGCGCGCATGCCAGTCAGTATAATATATGCTTTATTACTATTTTATTATTATCTTTATTATATTTACTAGCTTTTGCCCGCGGCTCCGCCCGCGTTATAAAGTTTTTCAGGCTAAAGTTTTCCATTATAAAAGTAGTAGTTTCCCGGGAGCCTATGTTCTTCCCAGGGTCTCAAACTGTCTCCATACCAAATTTCATCTTAATACATTGGGTAGTTTTTGAGTTTAACACGTTCAGGCAGACAGATGCAGCGGGGGACTTTGTTTTATAATATATTTTTTAGAACTTTTTAAGAGGAACAATCCCGTCATGCATCATTGTTGCATAACTATAACCGTTTACGCAGCGCACGCAACGGAAGCTCTCAAAACTAATAAATTGTCCCCGTTTTTGCAACATGTTTCTTTACTGCTCCGCTCCTATTGGTCATAGCGTGATGATATATACCCTATAGCACTCCACAAATAAAGGGCTATCCAACACAAAACGAATTTTTCAGTTCAAACTGATAGTTCCTGAGATTAGCCATTACTGCTCCGCTCCTATTGGTCATAGCGTGATGATATATAACTTAGAGCACTCCACAAACAAAGGGCTATTCAACACAAAAAGAATTTTTCAATTCAAATCGGTAGTTCCTGAGATTAGCCATTACTGCTCCGCTCCTATTGGGTCATAGCGTGATGATATATAGCCTATAACACTCCATGAACAAAGGGCTATCCAACGCAGAATTTTTTTTTCAGTTTGGACTGGTAGTTCCTGAGATTAACCATTACTGCTCCGCTCCTATTGAAAACAAAGGGGTTTCTGGAGTGCTATAGGCTATATATCATCACGCTATACCCAATAGGAGCGGAGCAGTAATGGCTAATCTCAGGAACTACCGGTCCAAACTGAAAAAATCTTTTTGCGTTGGATAGCCCTTTGTTCCTGGAGTGCTATAGGCTATATATCATCACGCTATGACCAATAGGAGCGGAGCATTAATTGGACCAGGGATTGTTCCTCTTAAAAAGTTCTAAAAAATATATTATAAAACAAAGTCCCCCGCTGCATCTGTCTGTCTGAACGTGTTAAACTCAAAACTACCCAACGTATTAAGATGAAATTTGGTATGGAGATAGTTTGAGACCCTGGGAAGAACATAGGCTCCCGGGAAACTACTACTTTTATAACGGAAAACTTTAGCCTGAAAAACTTTATAACGCGGGCGGAGCCGCGGGCAAAAGTTAGTGTTATATAAAACTTTATATTTATATTACAGGTCAAATAGTACGTTCACTATTAGAAGCAGAAAAATGGGAACTGGCGCTAGAGATCGCAACCAAATCAGGACTTCCACGCAACAGCGTTTTGGCAGCATGGGGCAAGGCGTGTCTTAAGGCGGGGTGTTTCAAACAAGCGCGGGAAAAGTTCGCTCTGTGCTTCAAAAAGACCATGAACGTGTCTTCCGACATGCCAGAAGATTGTGAGTACGGGCGTGAGGCCTCGGAGTCCCACTTTGTGAATAGACGGATGCAAGGTATGAGGTATTCCGAGAGTTCGGTGTCAAGCGTACAGTCGGACGGGCGGCCGCGGTCCAACCTGCCGTTGCTCAACGAGATCATAAGCATCTTGGAGGACATGAACTACCCCGTCAACCAGCAGTTGCTGCATAAGGCTGAGACGTTGAAGGTTTGTATGGTTATTTTTATATTAATATGAAGTTTTTTCATATAGGTATTTGTAGAAAACTGCCTCAGTGGCGTAATTGTAATGCGGTCCTGGGTTCGAATTCCGGGTCGGGCAAAGTGATTTTGGGTTTTTCTGGTATGGCCATAAGCTGCCCCTTATCACATCACGGGCAGGATCACACGGCAATAAGTGGGTAGTTTGGTTGCTCCTCTGTCTATTTCTTCGGGGATATTTGTTTCTTTATGTTGTTACGAGGAAAAAGATGGTCAAAAACTTCAAGCATGTAATTCTCCTCTAACGAATATAACAAATGTGCCGTTAATCGGTAATCTTCATTATATAATTATAAGCATAAAAAAATATTATATGAAACTTTTATTTGTTTTAGACGACGAACGAAAAGCTTGCAATTATGAACACAAGCAGAAAGAAAATACAGCTAACAGAACCTGCTCTGAACATAATGCACACTCTAGCAAGCGTGAAGAAGATAAAGCAAGGAGATTATAGTGACTTCCAAACTGCCACGGTTCAGCCCAAGAAGAGCCTCGCCCAAGGACTGCTTCGACGAAACAACAATCACGTAGAACAGAAAATCGACTATTCACTGAAACGACTCGACCCGTTTTTCTACAAAGAATGTATTTATTATCTAAGCAATTATGGATCTCAAGTAGCTAACATAGCATTTTATATGAAGCATAGTGATTTGACTGAAGTTCTAAGGTACTGTTACGATACCATTGTTGACAAGGAAACGTTCACCGAGTCTGTGTACATGGAGTGCTTGAGGAAGGACAAAGTCAATGAATTGTTCAAGGCAATGAACGATATGGACAATACGTTAGATATGTGGTCGGTAAGTTGTGCACATGAATATTAAATTTAGATTTGCAATTTTTGGTTTCAAACTTATGGTCTACATTAATGTTTCTCAAAGTGGGAGCTAACGCCACCTTGTGCGCGCTGAAGGTTTTAAAGGGGGCGGTAAGACGTCTATAAGAAATTGGGACGCGATGAAGTGATCCATTAAATAGTGGAGAAATACTGTTATTTTGTTATGTTATACCCGTGCAAAGCCGGGGCGGGTAGCTAGTTTGATATATAGTAATATCGGGGGCTATATGAGTAGAAAATAATTAATTCTCAAAGTGTGTAGTAGACGACATTCATACCTTTGTTATTTAAGATCTACTCAGTTACAAACACATGTAAGTAATAGCGTGAACGTTGCCAGGACTATATAATGCACATATGCCGCACGCTGGAGATGAACAAGCGCCTGGAGGCGCTGTACGCGGTGCAGGTGGCGTCGGGGCAGCACGCGCGCGCGTCCGCGAGCTGCGCGCTGCTGTACTCGCGCCCCGTGCCCGCCGCGCCCGCGCACGCGCCCTTCGCCGCGCTGCACGCCCGCCACCACCACCTCGCCGACGCGCTGCACCATCTGTCGCAGTGCGTGCCGCTCTCTACTAGTGAGTGCACGTCATCCAATACTTGTGTAGAACTGGCTGTTGCTCACTGCTTGAAAAGCCTTTCTTGCTACAAAAAAACCCTAAATTCATAGTTCCAGCTGTATGACGCCAGCGACATCTACTTAAAAAATCAGATTAAAATGTAAATATTTCTTAGGAGAGCAAATTACCGGAATGAAAAATAGCCTATACGTTAATCCAAGATATGTCTATCTGTGTACCAAACTTCATTGTAAATCTGTTCAGCGGTAACTGCATTTACTACTAAAAGACATCTAAATAATCGCATTTATAATATTAGTTAAACAAGATAGGATTAATGTTTATAGGTTTGGATGTAAATGGAAATTATTGCATTATGAATCTCTAATTAAAGTAGCCAAGCTATGTTATCCTTAGAGATTTTATATGCTTAATTATTATTATTCTGTGATCAGGAACCAGCGACACAAAGTCTTTCCATTTCAACCTGGACAAGGCAACCATAGACAACCTTATGACGACGATAACGCGTCAGATGGAGCTCGCCAAGTATTTAGCAGTGTGTGAAGCGAACGGCCGACTGACGGAGAAGGTTGTCAACGATGTGATACCGATGCAGAACACACGGAAGGAGTCAGAGAGCGGCGACTTCAGGCCTCTGACGCTGTTCGGATCGACCACAGACAAGATCAGGCTGGTGGCTGTCGTGTTGGCGACGGGACAGAACATTGAGACTGGATTTGAGCTGGCCTTTAAGTATGATTGGTTTTTTATTCTATGTCTCCATTGTATTCAGTGCAATTTACATGTATTAGACATTATTTTATATAATAAGGAGATTATACTTTGTTTTTTGAGTATCTGATATGATTTAGAAAATTGTAATATATTACTGTTTTGTTTCAGAATCATAACCGAGCACAAGCTGGACTCAATGAACATTTATATCCACGTAGCCAAATATTTAGTGCAAGTCGACAGGTTTACAGAAGTAAAACCTTGGCCAAGTGCATACGTGCGTCTAAAGAAACTGCTTCTAGGTGAGCAAACTTGGTATTTAAAATAAATTTTCTAGCTATAGTTAATTCCGATCTTCCTGGCAAAGTTGTATATACTTGACTAATGAGTATAGAGGGTGACAGGAGTAACAGAAGCGTGACTTTATAGAGTGACAAGAGGCACAGAAGGTGGACTAGGTTATCTTGAAGAACCAAAAATATCGGCTGTCTGTTACGCCTATACCATTACTAATAGGGTAATGGTTATGTATAAATTTCTATATAAAGATAGTTTGGAATTAAACTGACTGACTTATTATTATTTTGTGTTACAAGTGTAAATTGGAATGTATTTGCAGTCTGATGAGTGATCAAGTGCTGGAGTCAGGAGTGAGCGCGGTGGTGAAGCGCTGCGAGTCGCGCGGACAACTGCACGACGAGCAGGCAGAGATACTCATTAACGATATAAACAGTGTTACCATAAAGGTGGGTATACTTTGGTTACCTTTAGCTTAAAGTGGATCCACAATCACAATCGCTATCCTTTGATCCCGAAAATATAAGTTGTTTGTAAGCGTCATTGAAACTTTATTTTAATTAGCCAATGTTGCCTTAAGCCCAAAAATAATAAGCTACCACACCTTGAGATGATCTCGAACATTAACCAATCAAAATATATATAAAAATCACAAGCACGACAAAAATTATTATAATTGGTGAATTTTCAATCGCCCCATTCAAAGATGGCGAAGGAGATAGTTTTTTAAAATGACCCGTTAATCTGCTTAATCTTTAAAAGAGGCAATTTCCAATAACCAGTTAATTTATGAAATCATAATTAAAATATCTTGCCATTTTATCTACATATGGAACGTTTCTTAGCACAGCCCAAATATGTTTTTAAACATATGAAATTATTAAATAACACAAAAACTAATTGTTTCTTCCCAGATATCATGTTACCTTGTATGTCGGAACGTAAGCAGTGCATATATACTGGCGGCGCGCAATGACAGAACCAACGATCTGCGCCGGGTTCTGCAGGAGGCCGAGCGTCTCGGAAACGACCAAGTCAGAAACGCTTGTCTCAAGAGACTCACCTCCAAAAATGTTTTATAGTCACAATATAATTTGCAATTGTTTTTGAATTGTAGATACTGATTTAACATGTTAAAGTGAACAGTCATTATTTGTGTTAGATCCTATTAAGTCGCCAAATGACAAAATTTTGTAGGTAGCTTCAGGTCCCTAGGGTTCTGTGTATTTGCTATAAAAACCCATTGCTATGGTGGTCATTAGTTTGGTGATGAAGGCTAAGCTGGTGTGAATATAAATCCTGTTATTTGGGTGATGCTAGAGTGGAAAACTGGACAATTGACAGTGATACTTATTATAATCATTGCATAAAACATAGATTATAATAATTAGTAATAATAATATTCATATTTCAGAAATAAAAAACAAATACAGCTACAGCATATGCAGTGTAACATTAAGTTTACTATTTGAAAAGCAAACTATAAAATCGCAATTTTATGTGCTTCCATTTATTATATCCGTCTAGATTGTTTCATTTGTTTTTATTTAAAAGAAATCATTTGTTTTTTATTATTTATTATGTTACTAAAGTTATAAATTAATAGGTGATATCAGAATATTATTTGTGAAAATGTGTTTATATTCTCTGATTATTTGTTAAAGTGTATACTGGTAAAATAATATATGTGGTGCTAAAATTTTTGTATAACTATTTTGATGTGTAATGTATAATGACTTGTCCATGTCACCTGTCACGATAATGCTGGATAAAACAAATGCTAGTAAAATAGGCCAGTAGTGAACTACGCAATATGTTAAGTATCACTGAAAATACACTTCTCGCCTAATTGTGATAATCTTTAATGACAATTTCTTTTTATGTCAAAGCACATAATTTCCCTTACAAGCAAATATAAATAAATAGATGCCAGTATTATAATTATTTGAGTATTGGGTGACACAAAATGTATTATCATTTTATGTTTTATTGTATGTAAAATTGCCTTACAAATTCTATTTTTATATTGCGGTATAATGTATTAAGATCTTAAACCTTCAATTTGTATTAGCTGAATGATATTGGTCTCATTATGATGTGATATTCCGAGTTGTTATCATGGAAATAAACTATTAACATTTTTTTATGTTTTTTATTGGTGGTTTAATGGGTGGTAAAGTAATTCTGTTTTAAAATAATGTAACAAAGCTTACTACTTTTAGTTAAGGACCGTGGAGCTTTAGTAAGTGAACATAAAAATCTTTATATATAACTGTATACTAATTGATACTTCTAGGCTCCATTCATGTATTTATTTGCACAATTGTTGTACACAAATTTGTTGAATATAAAATGCATAGGACATATGGTCAATGAGTAAACTGAGCCTCCACTAGCAATGGCAGTCAAGGCTCCAACTCTTCAACCTCACTCGCGAGAGAAGAGCACAGTTCAATGGACCTTGTCTCACAGCTAGGATAACATAGTGGTATCATAAACAAGTCACATTATGTTCACAAACACTTTATGTACATTTCAATCAGTCTCTTGACACATATCCGCAACTGCCTAGCACTATTGGGTTGCCATCGCCTTTTTTCTTCTGCTTCTTCAATCGTTTCAGTCCGTTGATGCTAGTCTTTAGTAGGTTAGAGTAGGCAGTACTGAATTGCTCAACATCTCTTTGCTCTATGACTGTAGATATCTTCTTACTTCTAGATTGTGCTCTGATCAAACATTTGTATTCAGGATCTTTTACTGCTGGAGTCCCGTCCCGTGGATTCGGTTTATTTCTTCCGTCATCTGGAAACAACGATGTGCATTAGATTCACATAGTTCAATTAACAATGCAGTCAATATTTTAACTATAACTTACATCGTTTCATTGTCATAGTTACAGAACCGGCGGGCCGTGCTTTTTGGAATAACTTGGTGAGTTCAGCTAGAAACTGAAAAACATTTCAATAAGTATTTACGAATAATAATGAATTGAAAAGGTCTTTATTTCGTTCACATACTTCGTCGTTACTCAGTAGAACCATTTCGAAGATTTTTATAGTAGCACAGAGACAATATACATTAGATTTATTGACAAAAATGTATAAATATATTAGTTTAAACTACACATTTTATGACTATAGTGAAAAAATCAGCAATCTCACAACATCGACAAGACACGTTTCAACTGTGCGTTCACGTTGACATTTGACAAGTGACATTTGTTATTTGACAATCAGAATATAAGAGCTAGGATTACTAACTTTACAGAAGCAATATGACTACGCGTTTCCATATATATTATAATTCTCTTTGACTACGCGATGCAAAGAATATAGTACTCTCTAACGAGAACGCGATGTGTCGCATTGCGAGCACGTCTATCGCGTTATGAAGATTTTATTATGACGAATACATTGATGCAGTGGTGGTTTTAAAACCAAATCATTATTCTCGAAACGATCGGAGTAAATAACACCAGCTTTAATTAACTCCTGATTAAAATACCTGTGTTCAGAGACAAACTTATGCTATTATTTGCCTTTGAGTATGTTCTCGAGCAGTGTTGTGAGTTGTCAGATTGGACGACCATTATGAGTGACCAGTCGCGTCGCCTTACGTAGTAAATTACTTACTCTATGATACATATGTGCAGACATATGTGGTAGTGATTGGTGCCAGTAGTTTCTGTGCCAGTTTAGCTTGCGCTCGGGTACATTATAGTGTTTGTACGAAAGGCGTCATTAAGAAATTTATTCAAATTAGTACATACTTTTTTCTCAGCTATTTTAGTTTATTACAAATTTAAATAATATGACGTCTCAAGGTAAGAAATATAGATGATAAAACTACGTATTAAGTACTTATTCAACTGTGTGTCTAGAATAAGAAGAGGGTAGTAGTATTTATGACAAAATAAATACTTAATTATTCATGAGTAGGTAAATTTATTTACTATATAATGCGACTTTCTTAAAGAATACAATAATTTCATGATAGTATCAACATTCAACCCCAAGATTGCCTCATAAGTATGGAGGCTGTGTGTTTGGGCTGTGAACCGTCAGGTTCTAGATTCGATTCTGAGATCGGGCAACTAAAACTGGGTTTTTCGATGCCACAATGGAAAAAAAATTATAAATTAAAAGCTTGGCGAAGTGTGTATAGACCAGTTGCATTTCTGCCTATTTCATAGATGAATAAAAGGTTGGAGGGACAAAAAACGCGTAAGTAGTTAATAGGTACATCTGTAAATCCATATTTTTTTTTAAAATAATGTGATAATTGGTTATAAAGTTTGTTGAACTCTATACTTATTGCATTGTGTTAATCTTTAGTGTCCTATACAACTGCGGTGGTGACGACAGTCGGTGTGCTCGGCGGTGCCTACTGCGCCTTTAAACTTTACCAAGAAAAATACAAGCAGAAATTGCCAGAACATTGGACGCGAGTGGGCACACTTGAAGATATTTACGTGTACCCTATAAAATCTTGCGGCCCTGTAAAACTAGCGAAAGCTGAATGTTCCATCTTGGGCTTGCGTGATGAATGGCTTAGAGACCGGTAAATAAAGCTTCAGCACGAATTTATAATATCATCTATCTATCTATCTATACTTATAATAAAACTGTAGAGAGGTCAATTCCGTACATGAAATATATTTCCAAAATAACTATCAGGGGGTGATTAGGGATCGATACTGATGCCAAAAATGCAATTAGTAAAATTTTTGTCTGTCTGTCTGTATAACCGTTATAGAAACAAAAACTACTCGACGGATTTTAACGAAACTTGGTACAATTATTTGTCATACTCCTGTGCTGGTTATAGTATACTTTTCATCACGCTACAAGTAATAGGAGCAGAGCAGTGAAGGGAAATGTTGGGAAAACGGGAGAAGTTACTCCATTTTTTAAGCTTCCGTCGCGTGTGCAACCTTAATGGTTAAAGCTACACAGAAATCATGTATGACGGAAATGTTCTTCTTAAAATTATGTAAAAATATCCCACGACAGCATATGTCTATCTTTTATGGTTGACTCACAATAACACGTGTAACTCCCGATAGCTTAGCAGTTCGAAGCTTTCTCATTATATTTGTCTGCTCTTACGTTTATAACACTCTGTCATCCCTAATTAAAAAAGTTAATATTATTAAATATTCCATAAAAAATAAATCGGTATAGAAACACCAATGTTATACATGAAATACGTTAATAATAAGTCATCACGCGTGAATACTGAATCATGCTATAAGGATTATTTTTGTATATATATAAGGTCGCAAACGCACACGCAGGCGGCTTGCTTGGCACCTAGAGGCTAGCGAATCACCTAGCGAGTAGCTTCGTAAAACGAACATTCTCGAACGTTCGCGACCGGCTCCATTTTTGAAGTCCGAAATCCAGGCGGGCGAAGCTGCGGGCGGAAGCTAGTATATAATAAAATCAGAATTTCGAGTCGAATTCGATATGAGTGTAAATTTACTCTCACCCAGCTACGCCGATGATTGATAGCGCGAAATGTAAACATTTTAAATGTAGGTCGGTATTATGCAGTCATACCCTAGTGTTTTTTACTACTGGTCGATTCCTATTCTGCTTCAAAAATACATCGATATATTTCAGATACAGTTCGTAATTTATAAAATTTGGTCGTTTATAATAATGTTTTCAAGAAATACAAAAAAAAACTTGCTTAAAATGGCGGGTTCAAATAACACGACACTTTTATTATACAAATCATTTTTATTAGGTACTTTAAGAATAAACCTTATAAATAACATTCATGGACTCCTCGGAGTCAGTTTCAAATAAAATTATGTAGCAGCTTACAGGTTTTGATTGAACACAAAAAGTAACCATTCTCAATATTATCGACAACAGTACTTTGTCACATCCCTGCCTCGGTGGCGTAATTGTATTGCATGCGCGGTACGGCAGCGCTCTGAGGTCCTGGGTTTGAATCCCAGGGCGGCAAATAAACGTTTGCCGTCCACAATACGTCAGATTATAATAAAGAGAATTATATACAGTAAAACCAAAGTAAATTATAAAAGACTAGCTTTTGCCTGCGACGCAGCGCATGCAACGGAAGGTCCCAAAAGGAATAAATTTTCCTCGTTTTTGCAACATTTTTCATAGATACTCCGCTCCTATAGGTCATAGCGTGATGAAGCGAAATAATTTATTTGAAACTGTAAAATGTATATTATCTAGATTCCGTCAAAATTAACTCTACCTGTCTCTTTCATTTCTTTCTCATTCAAACCAGAACTTGTTAGTCAGTATTATAAAAAAAAAAAAAAAAATAAGCGGCGATAGCCTAGTTGGATGTGGAACGGACTGCCGAGATGAATGTCCGAAGGTTCAAATCCCAAGGGCACACACCTCTGACTTTTCTAAAAAAAATATGTGTGTATTCTTTGTGAATTATCGCTTGCATTAACGGTGTAGGAAAACATCGTGAGGAAACCTGCATACCTAAGTTCTCTAAAGGAATTTCGAGGGTGAGTGAAGTCTACTAATCCGCACTAGGCCAGCGCGGTGGACTAAGGCCTAATCCCTCTCAGTAGTAGAGGAGGCCTGTGCCCAACAGTGGGACAGTATATAATACAGGGCTGATATTATTATTATTACTTATATAAAATATGTAGCTCTGACATATGTCAGAGCTTTTATCATATGATAAAAGCGCCTATTATACCGTTTTATAATTTTCTTTTACTTGCAACTAGCATTACAGAATCTTATAATAACAGAATTTAGTATGAAGATAAACTTGAACATTTCAGAGTTCTTATGGTTGTTGATAGCAAAAACAACTTCATAACAGCGAGAGGGTATCCTGAATTATTGACAGTACATCCAACAATCAGGAATTCTATTCTAACATTGAAGCATGCTGATATGGAATCTCTAAATGTAAATTTAGCTGAGGTAAGATGTTTTCAACCATAATATTTAAAATTACTAATAATATGAAACTAGTGACGAAAACTTCTTTTAAATCTATTATGAGGTTAATAGATAATTTATAAGAATCCGCCCTAATAAACATGGCAAGGCCTCGGACCCACTGCATTCTATTGTTTTTTTCCCTTACGATTATCTGATGTAGCTGTTTCCACGGAATTATGACTATAAAATTCGTACTTATATCACAAGACTGTTGTAGTCACGACCAGTTATGAGGATTTATTTATCGTTCAATAAGAAATCCGATTTTATAATAATTGAAAAGTGGTCGCCATTTAGAATTTCTTGCTTTTAAGGTGCATTGGTTTGAAAATCTATATATAGACATGTCTTTTGTTACAAACGACAAGTTCAATATTATGATAAAAAATCAGATATGTGGTTGTGTCATAATTATTATTGGTTATAATTATTAATAATTTAACTGGATTTTGTGAATTTTTAAATCTTTGACCGATTTTGGATGGAATTTCTTACCTAAACATTTATTTAAGGGTTCAAATATGAGATTAGTTTATTAGTACCTATAGACAAATGATTTTTGTTTATAACAGGTGATTGCACTGCAAAGTCCCAAAACCGCCCATGTGTGGGGTGTCCCTGTGCCAGTGTACGATTGTGGTGGCGAAGCAAGCGAATGGTTCTCTAGGTAAAATTTCTTTTACATACACAAACCACTTTACAATCGGGATCATATATTTAGAATAATATTTTTTTTATAATAATATCTAGTAAGTCGTAGTTTCCTATTAGTTGAGCCTATCACTAAGAATTTTCAGAATCAGTCATCGGAGTTGTTTTAGAGATAAGCGAGTTCAAAGTTCAAACAAACAGAAAACAATTTCTTTGATTTCTTATACCGAAGTATTAAATAAGGTGGGTATAGATGTTAGCCAAACGACATACTAATAAAAGTTGTTGACTAATAAGTAAGTTATCAGTGTAGATAACTATGTAAACAGTCATGTTATCGTGTTCTAACATGTTATCAGAGACTGCAATGCTTTTTGTCAAATAGCATTAGATTTTGTCGCTCCCAATTTGTTTTCGTTATATTGTAAACGTAAGAACAAACTTGATATGATTGTATAAAATAATGAAGCAATAATTGAATTTTGATAACATTACGCCTTTTTTTTTCCAGATTACTAGACAGATCTGCTTGCAATTACCGATTAGTTTATTACGCATCACAAAAAAGTCGACCACTCAGGCAAAGTACGAATAAATTCTACAAATTTACTAACAACGATACGGTAGGTATAAGATACACTTCACTTGACAGAATATAGCGGTTTCAAAAATAATTTTAGATTAGGTGTTGTGCGCGGCGTCGCCCAACACCTAGTCGTTGAAAGGCCTATTCTGCTATAAAATCTCTTAAGCATTTCATAGCTCTACTTGGTTATCCAAGTAGCGCATGTTGTCATCAACAGCGCCATATATTAAAAAAAACATTATTGGAACAAATTATGAATTAATTATATTGCATATGGTCTACCTGTGTGCCAAATTTACATCCAAATCCGTTAGCTGTTTCTGTGTTTACTTCTACTTACATTTAAACATTTCCACACTATCGCATTTATATAATATAAATGAGATAAGTAACGTTATTGATAAATAAAATGCATGTTTAAATACATAGAGTATGAAATATCAAATTCAACTTTGATCTAAAAAATAATTTAATCAGCTATTTAATGTTATTTTTTAGGGCGCGTTGCCAGATGAAGTACCTTTCAATTTGATAAATCAAGCGTCTGTAGACGACTTGAATACTAGATTGGAAGATATTCAAGTAACTCCACGCAATTTTAGACCGAACTTCGTACTTACTGGCGCTAAACCTTATGATGAGGATAATTGGAAATACGTGAAGATTGGTGACAATGTTTTTGAAATTATCAAAGCTTGTACTAGGTTAGTCATATAGCCTGTCTTTTTTAATTACTTAGTGACGGCAAAAAATAAATAATTTATTAATTTCAGATGTATAATGACCACTATCGACCCGGAAACTGGTGTACGTAATTCCAAAGCAGAGCCGCTAGCGACTTTGAAGAGGTACCTATTGTGTTTAATTTATTTTTTGGCTCGCGGGCCTTTGCAGTCATGCAAAGATCGAAATTCGGGACGTTTTACCGTTTTCTATTGTTTATTTAAATAAATATTATTATTGCGTTTTTGTGGTGCACTCAAAAGAACCTTACTAATAGTACCATAAAATAAATATAGCTCCGCGTCAAGTATTTGATTCTAAATGGTTTTAAAAACCTACTGATGGTTTTATATGATTTTTAATCAAACTTATATGAGCCCTGTAAACTTAAGCACTTGACTATCATGTAATGATGGTGGTTGGTGAATTGAAAACCCTGTAAGTTGTATAGGTGTTTTTTTTAATGTGTCTAATGGACTCAGATCAGTGCCACGCCGCTAAACTTCGAATTTAGCGAAACAGTTTTATTTGCTACAGAACCCTAATAAATTACTTTCTTTTATAGTTACAGACAAATAGAAGACCCAGTGATCCGTAGATCAGCGGGCAACACACCACGGATGGGGATACAGATGTCGCTACGCAGTGGGCCGGGGGGAGTGGTATCGGTCAACGATCCTATTTATGTGGCATAACTATTGAACTGAGTTTGTAATATTTTTATACGTTTTTTATGATTTCCAATAAACAGTAAATGCATGTTCTAGTAATTGTTTTTTTTGTTCGCCTAGAAATGTAACCCTTCAGCCAGCTCTATATTATAGTACTAGCTTCCGCTCGCAGCTTCGCCCGCGTGGATTTCGGACTTCAATTTGTCGGGATGTTTTTTTAATGTATGGTGGTATGCAGGTGGTCCGATTGTCCGGTCAGGGTCTGATGATGGGATCCTGGTGAAATCGAAGGAAGCTTATAGCATGATTCAGTATTCACGCGTGATGGCTTATTATTAGCGTATTTCATGTATAACTTTGGTGTTTCTATACCGATTTCTATGATTCTTTTTTATGGAATATTTAATAATGTTAAATATTTTAATTAGGGATGACTGAGAGTGTTATAAACGTAAGAGTAGACAAATATAATGAGAAAGCTTCGAACTGCTAAGCTATCGGGAGTTACACGTGTTATTGTGAGTCAAACATGAAAGATAGACATATGCTGTCGTGGGATATTTTTTACATAATTTTAAGGAGAACATTTCCGTCATATATGATTTCTGCGTAGCTTTAACCATTAACGTTGCACACGCGACGGAAGCTTAAAAAATGGAGTAACTTCTCCCGTTTTCCCAACATTTCCCTTCACTGCTCTGCTCCTATTAATTGTAGCGTGATGAAAAGTATACTATAACCAGCACAGGAGTATGACAAATAATTGTACCAAGTTTCGTTAAAATCCGTCGAGTAGTTTTTGTTTCTATAACGGTTATACAGACAGACAGACAGACAAAAATTTTACTAATTGCATTTTCGGCATCAGTATCGATCCCTAATCACCCCCCGATAGTTATTTTGGAAATATATTTCATGTACAGAATTGACCTCTCTACAGATTTATTATAAGTATAGAAGATTTAGGTAAATGGGTATATGTAGTAAAAGTTTTAACAATATAAGCATTGCCTCAAACATCTTCCCGAAAATGTCTGTAAGCTCTTAGATTACACGGTGTTGCGCGCGCAGGACTTCCCCCTACTGCGACCTCTAATGGACGGACTTCTATACAAAATGTATAGGAGGCGAATATTTACGCTGCTAGTCGATTTAACCCGCCACAGCTTATGGACGCAAACCATAATGATTGTTTTATTTTCCGTTCTAAATCCATTTCCGCAAAATAACTTCGCTAAGATTTCGAGTGATAAAAATAAACATAACAATACTGTTAATTTGTTCATTTATTTTTTATAAATTAAATGCGTACAATTTGTGCTGCGATGCTTATGTTGTGTTCATTACTACTGGAAATTAAGACGCGAGCAAAAGTACCTCCTCCAGTGCCTTTTGTCAAATGTTCTGGATTTACGACTACGCACCCGTTTACGTCCTGGAATAAAAAATATTTGTTGATTAAATTTCAATCGTTAGATGAATAACTTAAGGCGATACCTCAAGGTCCATTTTCATACATTTTGTTTCACCTTTGATCTGGGTAACTAAACAAGTATTGGCAAGTAAAGAATTTAAATTCACGTCTAGTTAGTGATAAGTTCTCGCAGTTGAAAGAAAAACGTAAAAATAATTAATAATCATGGATATTTCGGCCTTTAAAATTTAATATGACGAAATTTTAAAGGCAGAAATATCCATGATTATTAATTATTTTACGTTTTCTTCAACTGCGAGAACTAATCACTAACTAGACGTGAATTTAAATTCTTTACTTGCCAATACTTGTTTAGTTACCCAGATTAAAGGTGAAACAAAATGTATGAAAATGGACCTTGAGGTATGGCCTTAATTAATTAATTTCATTGTAGATTGAATTTAATATTGTCACAAGAGTGAACTGTCTTAATTGCCGTTTTTAAAATTGTCAGACTTTTGGCTAGGAATCACTTTGATATCAAGACTTTAAAAGCTTTTATCTATGTAATGTTCTGAAAATGAATAAATCTCATATTTTCCTGAGTAAATAAATGGTAAATTAAATAAATCAAATGCCTATGCCAATTACCTTAACAAAATATCTGAAGTTAGATGGCAGCACTAGGAGATGAGGAGTGCAAGGTAACTGCGCGTGAGCAGCCCACAGCGCGGCGTCGACTGGGTGTCCGGTGGGAGGCGGCCACAGCGGCGCGTAGGACTGCTGCGTGATGACATGCCGCGCCAGCCGAGACAGCTTGTCGCCGCCGGCGCCCCTGTAAAATTACAATGAAGTTTGTGTTTAGGCTTAAATTTAAGAGGCATTTACGCATATTTTGTATTGAAATGGCAAAAGATACAATTTTGTTTACCTGTTGATCAACAATGCTTTTCAATATAGCACGTAGTTATTACTTATTAGCTTTGTTTAAAACTCGCAATGCATACTGGAAGCAGCGACGTGGTATAGTGGGAATGTTTTATGATTCTAAGAAACGCAAAAATGACAGCGGGCGGCATAGCTCGTTGAGAGAACAACTTGTATAGAAACTAATAGTGAATTACCGTTGGCATACTTACAAAGAAATCTCCTCCTGGCTGATCTGCATGAGGACATCACAGCTCGTTATCCCGATGACTACACCGTTTACGTTTATAGTACTGGGGTCTGACACGAAGTGAATGTTTGGGTGTTTCCGCCGACTTGAGTACGGCGGCGTTGGGTATATGTTCACATGGAACGCGTCTTTTAGGCTTGGTACTATATATACTTTTGTGTAGGGACTGTAAGATAAAAAAAAAGCATTGGTTGAAATGGTTGGAGACCATTAGAGATTTTGATTCAGATGAAAGAACATACGCAGGGAGTTACAGATTACAAGCATTAATAGAAATGATAGTTACCCAAGTTATTCATAATGTAAATATTGGTAGTTATTCAAATATAATCAATATAAAAAAAAAAACACTTTTAGGCGATGGAATCAATAAATTATAAACAATTGTATTAAATCTAAACATAACGCACCTTGTAGTACTTAATTCTCCTAAGCTATCAACAATTTTGTCAAACAATGCACTATAAGTTTCTGCAATAGTGTTGTCTTTGATCATGGAATGTTCGCAGTCGATGAACGGGCCGGTCATTATGACTAAATGCGGTCTGTGGGCGTTTATGTACGAAACCAAGTCTTTGAGTGGTGTGTAGTTCATATTGTCGGACGTTGTGTACGGCCCTGATGATATTACCATCGAAACATTACCTAAAATTATAAATATGTTTAGGTACAGATGTCAGATGTGTATACTTATTGTAAATAGTTATATATTAAAAAATTAGAACAAATATTTGTCTCAGCGTAACAATCGTATCTGAAGTTTATTTTGGAGCCAGGAATTCATCCCCTGAGAGGTTAAGGAAATGTTAAAACTGTGGCAGTAGCCAATACGCCTTCATAAAATCATTAAAGCAAATACATAACAAATGTATGGGAATAATATATCCTATACATACACACACACACACACAATCACGCATTTATCCCCGAAAGGGTATGCAGAGGTGGTGGTTCCAGATAAATAGAGGATAATATGTTATTGCCATGCATAACATTCGTTTTAACGATTGTAGAAGGGTATCGTGACTACTGCCCCAGGTGGATGCATGTTGTAGAAAAAAATTGATGTTTCCTACAACCACCGCTGTCACCTGGCGAATATACAGAACCAATGTTAATTAAATTGTGTTTCATTAACCTAAATGGTATAAATACCTGTTAATGTGTTCATCATGTCAGCTCTATGATCTCGTATCGGTTGCGAGGCGTCGCAGAACACTTCCTGAGCTAAGAACCTGTCGCCGCGCGGGTTAATACCTTTCATAACAACCACTTGTCCCGGAAAGAGGGAATACTGTTTAACACTGAAAAAAGGTACCCACTGCTAATATGATGTTAATAAGTAGACAAGTTAGAAGAACTCAAGCTTGACAAGAAACCGACGCTCTTCAAAAATTTCCTGAGGAAAATCCTTGAGATATTTGGACATATCGCCCGCAAACCAGATGATAACCTCCAAAAATTGATAATCACTGGACGAATGGAGGGCAAGATATCGAGAGGCAGGAATCCAATGCGCTGGACCGATCAGGTCTGCACCACACTCAACATCAATGTGGCTGAAGCGGTTCGTGTCGCCAAAAACCGAATCAGATGGCAAATCATCGTGCGCGAAGGACTGTATCCCTGATGACTCACGAACACCAGCATTAGGGAATCGATGCATGGAGGAGAAGTAACCAAGAGTTCAAATTTAAATGGATAAAAACAATATTATAAATAAATGATGATGTTTAATAGCGATAAAGTTCTATATAGTCCGGACTTAAAACCAGGAAAAAGCGTGATGGTATTCTAATTCCCTGTTTTCCTCGAGCAAAATCTATAAGTCTACATTTGTTTACTATCATACTTGTCTAAATCAACAGGTACAGTTTGACACAAAGACTCCGCCCAAGTCCCTTGTAAGATCACAGATTTCACGTTGAGTCTAGCGTCAGCGTCACATTCTATCCTGCCGGCCACCGTTACCTCTGTCTGAAAAAAACAAACTAATCAAATTCATACTCTGGAATGGAATGGAAAAAAAAAACTGTTTTCTACCTGTGTTTTCTGCCTAACTGAACTGCTGTCTGTAATGCCAGCTTTTTTCATAATGTACTGTGATACGTAGCGAATATGATTATCGAATATGCCTGATTTTTCATGAAGAAGTTCGAAACCAAACCTACAAACGGAAAATAATTTATGTTGAAAACAAAAGTAAAGTAAGTAGTAATAAAAAAAAAGTACAGTTAGCATTGAAAATAGATTTGCTACTTAGAGTGCTCAAATAAAAAGGGACATCTTAACAGGGAAGAAAATAGATGTAAAGAAATAAAAACTTAATATAAAAATTTCAAATTACATAATATACCACAAGTATCGAATTGTTAAAGATGTTAACATAACGTTATGGGTATTATGACACAATGCATTGCAAATTGTGTTCACGTGTGTATTAGCATGCAGTAGGTATGTATGCGATATTCCTATATTTACAGATTGTCTAATATTACGATATTAATGCTAACATTGCTACCTCTAAAAATACATTAATTACAATCTAGAATCTAAAATCTAGACTATAATATTTTATAGACCTACATTATAATTTTTCTAAAATCTGGACTAAATCACAATTGAAGCCTAACCCTTCATAATGGATATTACAAATGAGTAAGTAAGATGTTAAAATCCAATAACCACTAAACTGCTAAATCTATTTAGATGAAATTTTACACACAGGTACTAGACAAATCCCGTATCAACGCAGGCTACTTTTGTGCGCCGAAAACAGACACGTCGATGTAGCAATCAAAAGCTAGTCAGATCATACTCACTGGGCCTTCGTGTAAATATCGCCATCTTCGTTAGGTATTTGCATAATCTTAAGGTCGAGCACGTCGCTCGGACTGTTCGGTGCGGCGACTATTTGCAATAAGCTTTCATCGCCGTACGAATGCACGACTGTGCCCATATTGGTTCGGGATGCATATTTAGTGGAGCCGCTGTAATATGTCAAATATTATAATAAATAGTTTTCTTCATTGCCAAAAAATATTAGTACTTATATAGGTCTCAGGGCGACGGCCATAATTCTGAAAGACAATGAAATTAAAACTATTACGTTTGTAACAAATTTTAAATTAATTTACGTAAATCTTATGTATTTTGAAAAAGTTTTTGGTTTCAGCTTTTTTCTATAACTCACAAAGTGGCATCGATTCTATACTTTAATACATTAGGAACTTTTGATATATACAAATTCTAATGGCTGACGCGGCCGGGTTATCAATAATCTGTTATCGCTAAAATAATAAACAGATGTTCCAGATTCCAGTAAATATTTTTCTTTTATTCTAGAACCAAACAATTCAGCTTTTTCTTTAGTCAACACGCAAATCTCTCACCATATCAATTAAATCACCTTGTGTAAATCAACACAGATTTTAAATTTTCTGGACAACATTTTTACTCATTAAATCCGGCACTGGACTGTACGACTTCAATAGACAGTATACACAGTTGGCAAATTCCATGTCGTAATAGTCAATAAGTAAAACTAATTGAAATACACTTTAAGATGGGCATGTGGTTAGGTTCTTATTTATAAATTAATACATATCCAGAAATCAAAACTGCAAAAATCACAATTGTTTAAATGATTTTTTAATCCCCCTACCTCCATATCATGGTTAGGTACTGTAAATTTAAAGGGTTTCTAGTCATTTTATACCACTTCCTTAAATTTTCGACACAAAAATACTTCGTGAAGAACCCAACATTCGTCTTTAATTTTAACACCTAGATGCAAATTATACCTAATAATGTTCTTTGGATGTTATTTAATAACAAAGTCACCATATATAACGAAAAAACTGTATTAATTAACTACCGTCTTAATAATTTAGTGCCATCTTATAAACATTAAAATGTCAACTAAATGAATGTACAACTTGCAGTTGCAAGTTGTACATACATTAATACATATCTATATATACATATGTACTTACACTGTGGGCGAATAGGTGGCTGGTCGTAAATCATTCTGTTGGACTCCACCTGTGTCCGCTTCTATTTTCACTCTCTGAAAATACCCAGAAATCACATACAAAGCCTAACGTAACCCAAAGTTACGCTTTATTATACTGGCTTGAATCTTATTGACCGTTGTGAAGTTAGCTGCAATAGGCATTACTGTTATTATTTTCAAAAACAGACTGTGATGGAAAGTTATACGGGCCAGAACTTAACTGCAGACCAGGCATAATGATTGACGACAGTTATTCGGACTTCGGTCGACTTGTTTATTTTTTTAGTTAGATACAAACACACACATCACGCATTTATCACCGAAGCGGTATGCAGAAGCGCAACCAGCACCCACTCTTCGCCAAGTGTGTTCCGTCCCATTATGTGAGAGGGAGCGAGCCTATCGCCATATAGGGTACAAATTCCAGACTAATAATGAGCAGAAAAACCCAAATGTCACTGCCCGACACGGGATTCGCACCCCGGAACCTCAGAGCGCTGCCGTACCGCGTATGCAGTACAACTGCGCCACCGAGGCTGGTTTAGTTAGATAACGCTATTATACTGATCTATTCCATACCCTGGCGTATCTATTTTGGACAAATATAACGATATTAGTTAATACTTCTACCTACCCTACCCTACGAATGTAGAGGTATGGAACTTATCTTGGGATAAAAAAGCTATTAGGTGCGACTAATGCCTGCGACAATACAATAAATAATTAACATTTAACTTAGTGTTTATACAATACGTAGTTGTATTGCACGTCCGGTACAATAGCGCTCTGAGGTCCTGGGTTCGAATCCCGGGTCGGGCAAAGTGATATTTGGGTTTTTCTGCTCAGTATCAGCCCGGAGTCTGGAATTTGTGCCCGATATGGCGATAGGCTCGCCCACTATCACATCATGGGACGGAACATACTTGGCGAAAAGTGGGTGCCCTAGTTGCGCCTCTGCATACCCCTTCGGGGATAAAATGCGTGATGTTATGTATGTATGTATTATACAATGCAAATTCCAAGAGGATAAACCTGAGCCTGTTTTTAGGCTGATAGATTATGTAGGATCAGCTTAGTACAACAGTAAACGTATACGAATAATAGGTAGCAGCACAAAACAGGTATAAAATAACTACCATAAAATTGAAAAAAAAAAACAATTAAAATTTATTTTTGAATAATTAGGGTTGGACTGCAAAGCGCCAAACTATTTTATCAGCAAAAAAACAAACATACGCGTATCTTTGTATACAAACTTCAATATTTATATGGGTTATGTCTATGATAAATAGATAGAATAATCTAGAATCTAGATAGTAATACGCTTAAAGTGTTTTCAATTGAACTTACACTGTAAACAAATTTATTCGGTATTCCCTTGTGAGCTTATAATGCGTACAAACAATGTAATAATCCACGTAGATTTCAATTACCTTTATCTTGAATATTTATCCTTTTTACGCAAAACCAAGGTGACTTACAAAAATCAGATTATTTTTACAATCTGCAATTTGTATTGAAAAACAATATAATAGGTTTTATTTACATATTTATTTTAATATTACGTACGAAACTCTTTAGACGGATAGAAAATCAGCGATTTATATAATTTAGGTGTGCTAACATTACTACCTCAACGAAATTTGAAAGGTAATTCGACATATAAATTAAAGCAATTATTGAAAAGTTGTAGTAAAAAAAATGGAAATTTTTTATTCCAGAGCACGTCAGTTGCAACGTCGTACGTTGCACGTCAATTATGTACTGTTTATTTCTAAATTTATAAAATACTCATTCTTGCTGTTAAGACCATTCTAAAGGCCAATTGTTAGTTTTATTTCAGTTGTAAAAATCATGACTGTTTTAGTAGCTTGGATAATTACGAAATTTAATGGTAAAGTCTATATAAAGTTGTTTTTTTTTTAATTTTGCTAACTTTTGTACGAACATTTAAACACGACTTCATCACGTTAACGTTTAAAGATTTTATTTCCCTATCAATTCACGTCAATATAGAATGTTTACTAAAATTTTTTTATGCTATATTATACATATCGCGTCACACGCGAAGTCTACCAGTCGCACATGATAGGTATAATAGTTCCATTGTTTGTATACATAGCAATTTGTTTCAATAAGTTAACATTATTACATAACACAATCTAGCTCTAGGGGGCCTTTCAAGTATTACGTAAGCAGAATATTTGTATTTTTTTAACCCCAGTGACCCTTTGTCAGCACATAAGCAAAGCTATTATGGCTCTCTCTAATGCACACAAGCATAGATATTTTTTTTTTACAAAATCTGTTCAAATTTACTGTCTTTAATTTATCAATAAATGTATCCAAATTATTTAATAGATATTGCTGACAATCACCAGCATAGACCCCACACCCCTCTTTGGCACTTATCTAATACTTGAACTGCCCCTAGTTATAAAATTACATTTATATGAAGTGTTACTTCACTTAAAACATATATAATTTCTATGGATTCAGATTTAAAGAAAGATTAAATCAACACAAATTAAATTGTTAATGTATTGACATTAGTAAACAAAGAATGCTGTCTAGGAAATGTATTCTAACAGATAATAATATATTCATATATTTATTAGAACAAAATTAACATGTAGATTTTATAACCGCAGAAGATAAAGTTGATGGCTGCAGACGAGTATGGATCTAGTCATGGTTACTCGGCAACATGAAACCAGAAGCAAACTCGCCCACAAAAATCATCAAGTTTATAATATTTACATATCCACATAACATATAAGTTGTATTCCAAACAAACTGTTTATGCAAAATAGCCAAAATTTAATTAGCTCAAAATTGTGTAACTAATTGAAGTGTGTGTGCTAACAAGTAAGTTAGTTTGACAAATTAAATAATGCATCCTATCACCTTTATGATGATATTACTCATTTTTAATTACAATAATGTTCAGAATGTAATTTTATTATGTAAATATGTGTAGCTTCAAATTGTTGTTTTTCTAACTATTTTATCTTCCAAATACTGTTGCTTCTGGTGATTTAAACTGGAAGCAATCAATGAGTGTAGATCTAGTCACAGAATATTAAAACTGTGTTACTAGACCTATACCCATCAACTGCAACCAGTGGCAGGTCTGTCTTCTTTCTTCATTTGCAGACAATTTTTTGTTAAGAAAAAAGTTCTACTGTAGTAAAAAAATATTGTTGTTTGGGTACAAAGTTCAAAATATCTAAATTAATAAAAAAGTTAACAAGTCAAAACATGATATAACATTTATTTCATATTCCTATATTGCATGCTATTTCATATCATTCATTAGATTCGCCTTAAATTGCAATAATTACATTATAACCTGGAAAAGTTACAACATCTAGGACTATGAAGATTACAATGTGTGTTTTGCACTTAATTGCACCTATCCGTAGTAAAGTAATTTAAAAAAATAACCACCACTTAAAATATGTATGCATGTTTTAATAACTAATTTAAATAAAACTGTAATGATAAACGAATGGCACTAAACAAATATTCAGAGAGTGAATGTGTGGTAGCTTGTATCTCCTAGAGTTCATAACCTATAAAACTAAACAAAAACAATACATACCTTTGGTGTAACAGCCATATAATTGGATAGCACATCATTGTCTGACCTGAACATTAAGGATCATTATCGGCAATAATTACCTGTATTTAACAAACGAAACACTGCACCCGCACCCGTACTACACCGCTCCAGTACGTAACCCACATTCAAACAAGTTCCGCCAATTAACAACATAGGCGCATCAAACTTGCGCAGAAACGTTAAACAAACAAAAAGAACACGTGGACTGACAAATCAAAAGGATACTGGTTGGAACTGGGCGTTCCGTAAACAGTTAAGTTTGTGCCGGTAACCGCTCGTGCGGTGTCTTTGGCGGACGCGTTACTTCG
This sequence comes from Manduca sexta, assembly GCF_014839805.1. NCBI lineage: Eukaryota > Metazoa > Arthropoda > Insecta > Lepidoptera > Sphingidae > Manduca > Manduca sexta. Next base: position 12,907,691 of record NC_051127.1, read on the forward strand.
GCTTGACGACCGCTTGGAAAATTCCTTTCTTGCAAACAAATCCAAATTTTCCAAATCCGGTGAGGCGCCGTTCAAGTGGTTTAAACTGAACGCCATCCATTGTTCCGTAAAAGATTCTGCGTCCACATCGTATTCCGCGCACAAACTTACGCCTTTGAAAAAGAAGTGAATAATGAAACAACCTTGAACATTAGTTTTCTTACAACAAACTTTTAACTTCAACTTGCATGTAAGCCGGTGATTACCAACTCTTAAGGATTTTCTCATGCCGGTTCAATAAATAAGTACTCACATTTTGTTAAGACTTCCTTTTGCACATCTATACCGAGAAATTGAAATTGCTCAGTCACCAACTCTTCGGAAGCCATTTTCTGTAAATTGAAAGAGCGAATGAAAAGAAAGGAAGCAAAAGAGCGCCAACGCCACAGACCACATAATATGACATTTGACAGACAGTTCCAAATGTTTGCATCATAGACCAATATTTCATAAAAAATTGGAGCATAGACAATATAATAGATTAGCCTGTGTTTTTTTCTATATTTTTACCGATAAAAGATAGGAAAACAAACAGTAGGTATCAGATTTGTTGAAACATAATAGTTATAGTGTGATTGAAAAGATGATGTATTCTTGTGAAGAGCATGAAGATTAGGTCAAAAGCATTCGATTTTATCATATATCCGGAACTCAATTATTTTCGATAGCTCAATACCATTATCTGGAACTCAATAGTTTTTAGCAATTTTAGATTTAAATATATATTTAGACAAAGCAGTTAATAAAATTCACAAATAAAATAAATATTGAATAGATATCTATCTTTTGTAGTTTTTTTGTATAAAAATTCTAGGCTTCCATAATAAATAGTAAAATATTCTTTATAAGTTACGATAAGTTTTAAACCTAATAAATATAGTTTTATCCAAGTAAATTTAGCAAAAGTTACTATTTATCTATTTTAGAAAAACTTAGTTATTAAATGTATTTTAAAAACTTTTATTTATGCATCTTTTTTATGAGCATTCATTACATTAGGATTATACACAGAATAGTCTTTATGATTTCTCCCTATATCTTCCTTACGCCTTTACCGTAATGTCAATGTTCCTAGTAGTTCTTGGATTTCTTTGATGATAGAATATGCTGCAATAGATTGTATGTTATGGTTGAGGTTCTTGCTCCCATCAGAATCCATTTTGATTCCTATATCCTAAACAATTTTTATATTCATGAAGATCAATAAAAAAATAGAAACACTTAATAAATTTTATTGATTATGTATAATATACAAAAACATGAAATTGATCCCACTATGAGCGTTGGACATGAATGTGGAATTTGCAGGATGGCATGGCCTGTACTTCAGCAGTTACAATACTGTTGATGCAGAGATTTGCTAGGCCACCTCTTATCAGCCCACAGGTGTATGCAACATACTGAAAAATGAATTACTAAGAGTCAATCAGTTTCAATATGTTGAATGTTCTCCATTTTCTTTATTAGGTCTAGATATAATTTTACCTGGAATGTTAATTAGGTCTATGACTATTTCTTAGATAGTCAAATCTCTTATTAATGATCAAATAGGTGAAATTTTTAAAGTGTCTAAATTATTAATTAAACTTATTAATTTCTTTTTAACATAGGTGTTATCTTAAGTACCAACAAGTATTACTGTAAGATAATAATTGAACATACCCGAGGAGCATATTCCAAATACTGATGGCCATTTGAGAAGTTTGTGAGGAATCTGAATGCATTGTCTTGAAGCACATATACACCTTGATGGTTTGTGCGCAAATTGTCTATCTGTTTTTTATATATGCATGTCCAGAAATCAGTGCATATGAACTTCATAGTATCCAACTCATCTTTGAATCGAGGCCATTCTCTCGTCAGTCTTTCCATTATTTTGTAACCAGCAGCGAATCCAATGTATTCAACTACTGAAAGATCCATATCCTGCCAAAATAGACTAAATTATAATGGGTGTCTACAAGAAACTTATTTATTGAGATATTTAAATACTACAATCCTCAGAGATTGGGAACTGACGGTTCAATGAAGTCAAAAAAGGATAGTGATTTCTTATGTTTACGTGAATGTTAGGGTCATGGTCCCCACCGTGACCATAAAGGCGGCTAAATCTTCGAAACGTAGGGAGGAAACTAAAATATTAAAAAGAGCGATAGAATCCGAAAAGTAGTTTAATTTCAACGTCAAAAACGAAATTATTACTTTGAGTAATATGGGAAATAATTCAATTCAATTTTTAGATTACGGCTCAGTAAATCGTTGCTCATGAGTCTTGTAAGTTCCGTAGACTCAAAGGCAAGGATATCAAAGATAAGGATAAAAATCTCATATTTACCTTTTTTTCTTTATTGTCTTTCGATTGTTCCAAAGAATAATTAATTATTTCTGAATGTAACAGCTCGAACAAAATATCATCAGCCATCGTTTTTGTTAATTCAATTGCCCAAATCACACAAATAAACCTAGTAAATTATGACGATTTATATTTCTGTAACTACTATATTTTTTTTTCAATACAACTAGATTATACTTTGTTATGTTATTGATTTTAAATTCCTTGCATAAAAATGTAACACATAATGTAAACACCAGACAAGTCAGAAATCAGACAAGACATACCAGTCCTTCAGACGTACATTAGACAGTTCTTCACCAGTACTGCCAGAATAAATTCTCGAACAAATACATACATTACTACGATAAAACTGCTTAAAAAAAGGTTAAATTATATAAAAAAGGAAAAACAAAAATAAGGTACATTAGTACTGTTACTTTTCTATAAAAGTAACAGTACTAATGTACCTTATTTTTAAAGACTATTCTTTTCAGAATATATTATATGAAATTTTCTAGTACAGTTTACTTGTCATGCCTTAGAACGGGATGACGTCAAGTAAATCTCCAGTCGTAGAATAATGCCATTTGTACAACATCAACGCCATTCCTTTTAAATTAGATTAAGAATTTCAATTATTTCCTACGGGAGCAAATTACCGAAATAAAAAGTAGCCTATCTAAGGATTGGTCTATACTTATACCCAATTTCATTCAAATCCTCCCAGCTGTTTTTGCGTTTATTGTAAACAAACATTTCACAAATTTTCACATCTGTAAGATAGATAAGATAAGATAATAACTTAACTTTATTGCAACAAAAAGAACACAGAAATAATAACATTACGAAGTACATAAACAGTAATTGGTATATCTGAGTTTAAGCATTTCAATTATTGTCAGGGGTCCCCAAACTAGGCTATGCCTGTATCTTGGGATACCTATAATGAGAGTCAAAAACTTATGAGTAGCCGATAATGCAAATTACAGACAAATAAAAACAGTTATTCTAAAAATAATAATAATAATAATAAACAAACTAAAATCTACAAACTCTTTTATATAACAAAGCAGAACAAATAAAAAATAAGTATCTCTATACAAACTTGGCAAACATAGGTACTTGGATAATTATACAAATTCGGAATTTAAATGAAAAGAATCCATGAAGTTTCAAATAAGAAAGATACAAAAAAAAAATTAATAATAATAACTTTCATTGGTATTTAAATATATAATGCTAAAGTATTACTAGCCATGGTTGCCAAAGAAAAAAAAGAAAACCAAAGGGAAACAAAAAAATAAGATAAAATGAGATCAATTTCTATCAATTAAGGTTATAGCTTAAGGTCCATTTTTCATACATTTTGTTTCACCTTTAATCTGGGTAACTAAACAAGTATTGACAAGTAAAGAATTTAAATTCACGTCTAGTTAGTGATTAGTTCTCGCAGTTGAAAGAAAAACGTAAAAATAATTAATATGCATGGATATTTCGGCCTTTAAAATTTCGTCGTATTATTTTCGTCTAATTAAAGGTGAAACAAAATGTATGAAAAATGGACCTTAAGCTATAACCTTAAGTAGGTAAGTGAGTGGTGCCCCGCATCGGGGGCAACAGTAACATTAGTAAATTGTGTTTAAGTGTGACAAGAAATAGGATAACGTTTACACACATTATGAATAAATAACATTTTAATTCAACTACTTGTAGTAAAATTATGATTAGAATTTAATTAATTTAAACAAAACTAAAAATATATCACTTTTAATATGTTTTTTTACAACAAAAAATCTGAAAACAATTGATGGTTATGGCACTCGGTCAGGACATAAATACTACACAAAACCATAATAAAAGCTATGGTGTGACAACCCAAAATACTTTTCGCCAGCATTGTCCACAGGTAATCAAAATCCATAGATTACACAGGAAGGTTAGGTTATTACATCTGGAATACCGTTCAGACATGGAATTCAGATCTGGAACCAGAATTCTCGTAATTACATACTATGTGGCTTGAGCTTACAGTGCACACATGTAGTACATTATTCCGGATGTGAATATTTTTTAATTTTCTGAGATCATGTTTTTCTCAAGCAATCTTAATTCAGACCCGGAATATTAGACTAGACTTCCGTGTTTGTATTTTGTTTTTTTATTACATAATTTAAGTGGGAAGTGCGAGGATTAAGTATAAATACCAAAGTAAAAATAGGAAATATTTTTGACTGTCGGTTAGTTTTTAATTCGTTGGTATATTAGGTAATAGTCACCCTATGGATTAAAATCTGATTACTGAAAAATTAGTTATGTTGACAAACATTTACTGTTTATTAGAATAAAACGACTGATAGCATCAAAAGATGATGAATATTTTAGTTTAGTTAGAAATTTATTCCAATTCGCCGTGTCGCGCCGTTGCGTCGCGCTATTTGTTGTGTATAGGTATTCAGTACTGGAAGTGGTGAAAAGCGGGAATTGCAAAACAGCCAAAATTAAACAATTTGAGGATTAGTTTGAGGCGCAAGACGTATGTCGTCATTATTGCATTATGCATGTGCAATGTACAATATACATAGGTAATGATCCGTTGGTTGATATTACCTAATACTATTTTGTGGAATATTATAAATATCTATAAAATTATTGAAATTGTGTAAGTTTGTATTGCAAAATAAACTTGAATGAATTTACTTTATACCACAGACTTATAAGTCTTTGTGAGCTATGTGGCTTATGAGCAATTTAGGAATACATGTAATTATGAAATAGGTAGGTGGTGTAGGTTGTATACACATTATCGTTTCGATCAGAGTTTAAATTTATAGATTGTCTTCGATCAAGAAGCACCAAATCTTCGATGCTTGAAGCTGTGATAAGTAATTATAAAAATATATATTATTATGTCTATAACACATAATAATATTACTCAATATCACTTTAAGTTGGGCAACACTAATGTAACTTGTTGAAAAAACTATAACAATAAATAAATACATAAAAATGGCGGATTGTGTCTGTACGATTGAGTTTCATGGACAGCTGTGCATAATATTGGAGTTATTATAAGACACTGTGACATCGTTAGTTGACGTGTAATTGTGATTTAATTGCAAAATAATAACAGTAATTTAGTTCTTGGCTTTTGTTCCGCAAATGGATGAAAATAATATAATGACAATAAAAGATGGCGACGCGACGCTGCCTTCCCTGACTGAAGCGCCCCCGGTGGCCGAAAAACAAAAACAATCTGTACTTGACGGGACTGTCAAAAAGAAAAGGAGACGCGGGAAGTCTAAACGGAAAATAATGAAGCCTTTCGTAAAAGTTCCGTGGCAAGATCGGAGAAAGGATAAGACTATTAGAAATAATCGGTATCGGAAAATCGTTTTGGCAAAAACACACGCTCCTTTCAATAACAACCAATTTCTTATGGAAATACATAAACCGGAACCAGAGAACACATTTCAAATATTGCAAACACCTTCTGCTCGTACCCGTGATTCCAGTTTTAGTGTTGATTCTGAAGACAATTATTTCTTTTCTTTACCAGAAGACGAGGAAGAGTATTTGACAAAAGAGTTCTCAAGCGTCTATGAAGATGCACAAAGCGAACGTTTATCCAACATGTCGAAGAATGAGCTGATACAAGAATATCTTCTTCTTGAGGCTAAATATGAGAATCTGGTTAAAAGAAGCGAACGTTCAAAGAACAAAACAATGGACGATGAAAAGGACTCGTCAATTGATGACAATGAAATGTTAGTGAGTGTGAGGGATAATGGTGCTGCCGAGAGGGATTCTTCTGGAACATCTATTGGATCGAGTGGAGTGGACGAAGCGTCGTTCAGTGATATGTTGCAACGTGTGAAAGAACAGGACGAGCAGATTCGCGAGCTCACATTGTCAAACGAGAAATTGAGACTGGAAAATGATCATCTGAGGCAGAGACAGCATGACTCGTCAAGTGCAGACTCCGAGAGTGATAGTTCTTCGACAACAGATAGTGAGAGCAGCTCCAGCCGGAGTGCCAGTGTAGTGGATGAACCAATTGAGGAACTCAATGACTGCCCCAATGAGAATCACGTTCAGGCCAACGGCCAAATTGTAGAGACTGAGGAACTGGAAAACCCAAACCCCATGGTTAATGGTTTTCACAGTCCAAACAATTAATTTTATTGCACATTCTATGTATCATGGTAATTTGACAGTGTGTAAATAATTTAACAGTATTGTAAGGCACTTATGTTTATTCAACTGCTATTTCAATTGTGACGGGAACACATTGGTTCTATTGCATTTAGTTACTTGCCCAAATAATTTTAGCACCTTGTCTCCATATGAAATAATTTGTCTAGGCCCTGTAGGAATATAAATGTGAGGTCTCATTTTTAGGATTAGTAAAAATTTCCTGTGATATCCATGTGGATATTTTTAATCAGTAGAGTTTGGTTAGTGTCTTTTTATTTTGACAGATCTCACTTTTATGTTAATGCAGTGAGGTAAATGCTAGGTATGTGCATTAGATTTAAGAAAAAGATGTTATATTGTATTATTAGCCATTTTGAATATTATTATATACATATATTTTATAGTTATTGTTGATCTTGTTATGAATGAGTGCTTTTGTTTTTGGAAGTTTGAAACCAAATTGATTGTGTCAAGTTCTTAGTAGCATATGGATTGTAATTAGGAATAAGTTTAATTTTAACAGATTGTAATAAAGAATAATTCTGCTCCTTTATTAAAAATTAAATAATTAAATAATAATCAAATAGAAAAGTTGTTTTTTTTTTACTGTAGTATCAAATAGTAGACATGGCACACCTCTGTAAAATACTAAAACCTGAACATGTTTGCTATAGCAGAGCAAGCAAGAAGATAGGTTTTTAACACTTCTACTAACAACCTTGTATAAAAGCCTCACCATGGGGTAATGTGGTCAAACTGATTTAGTATTATAGAACTTACCTGTTAAAATTTTTGAATATTAAGTAAAGTACTTACATCAACTTCAATATATAAGTGTTAAGATTAAGCTAGTTATTTGTGTTATGGAGTTAATGGAGAAAGGAATAAATAATATTTTATTCACCAATAATGTTAAAAATTCAAGTAGAATAAAGCTGGGTGTCCATTGGCGGAACAAAATTATCCTTTACGATCAGGGGCGGAGGTTAAATGTTTGAAGGTCGCCCGAGGCGCCAAATCCTAGGGAGTCGGTCACAAGTCTCTAGCCACCTTGCAAAGGCTCAATCTCGAATAATAACCGATACAGTTTTTGCAAATAAAAATAATATTTCGCCCGGAGCAGGGCGCCTAGGTACATACCTAAAGTCGGCCGTGTTATCTGTAATAGATAGCTTATAACCTTCCCAGGGTCTTAAAACTATCTACATACTAAATTTTATAAAAATTCGTTCAATACATTTTGAGAAAATCGATAACATACAGACAGACAGCAAAGGGGACTTTGTTTAATAATAATATATTGTATAGACTATATACATACACATTTTGTATATCAATTAAAAATTACTTAATCGCAGCTCGAAATTAGGAAGTAGGCAGTGTGATATCCCCGTGCTCTAAAAGGCGCATCAAGCTAATAATTAGTCCTACGCCTGATCTTTCTCCTGTCATGTTGCATTACCGCCTAACTATATGTGTATATAGGCCTATGAGAGTGAAGGAACAGGGAGTGCACCTGTGTATTACTTGTGTACTATAATATCTCCTGCGTATTTGGCTGATCACCGTTGAGTTTGCCCGTCGTGGCCGAAATTTGGCAAGGAGAGATTCACATGGGGTATACCCATTATATAGAGCACTGTTGTATCGTAATTAACGAAACTATTTCTTTTATAAGTACTGTAGATCTGTCCCATACACTGTAGATTTAATATACAGTGTAATATCTACTATGTAGTAGGTATGTACCTATTTAATAAACTACTAAATGGATTCGACCGTAATTTTATATAGAGATATAGTTATACCCACGAAATTTTTGCATAATTTCCATTCCGATTTTGTAACTAGATGGCTTGGGTATCAAATTAAACCGCTATGCTTAAAAAATAAAATACCTACCAGATCCTCGCGGATAGAACGTGAACACAGAAAAGTACCTTTAGGTTTATTAATTTTCACGGGTGGCTAGAGCCTGATTTATAGTTATTGGTGGTATGAGGGTAACCATGCATTTTCCAACAGGGCACGGACCCCAGTGTCCGAAGACTAAAATATCATCCATGTTCATAAACTTTCACATTCCACTAGTTTCTGTTTATTCCATATTTCAAATGTTTTTTCTTTTAATAAAATATGTATGTATGTATCTTTATGTTTATTAAATACCAAGTCCAGATTCGATTCCTATGTCGCCTCATGGCTCATTGCTAAAACAGTGTAGGCAGGGTATTTTTAAATAAGATTTGACTGGATATGGATCGTCTAGGGATGTTGACATCTGGTGCGCCGATATTCCGTCTGACCTACGTCCCGACGAGTCATGACTGTTTCGGCTCATTCCTGTGTCGGATAGGAATAGAGGAGACTGCCGTAAGTCACCATTGTGGCAACGACTGTGAGGGCACAGTTGTGCCTCACAGCCGGCTCGAGAGTGTGTTGACACTCTCGAGGATTGCCCAGCCTGGGTCTTACAGCATAGTGCTCTTAAAGCAATGGCGACGTGGCGAGCGGCGAGCAGGATCGTGAGCATAATGCTCTTGCCTGCAGACATGGGAGATGTAGGAGGGGCCGTATTGACGACTGACCAGCGCCTTGTGCCCTGTGGATTGAAGGCACCTAGAGAATTCCACTACGGTATCTCCTGCCTGTTGTAAAAGGTGATTAAATGGGACTTCGTGGAGGCCGTGGAGCGAGCAGGGGAGGAGCTATTACGCGCATCTACTTCACTCAGGCTATCCTGACACAGTCGACAACACGGGTATTGGGTTACCCGATGTCCTAGATGGCAAGAGCGTCTCTGCTCGCTCTTGCCGGCAAGAGCCCTAGAATTCCAGAGAATTCGAGGGCTCTTTTAGCCCCCCCTTAATAAATGAGACAGGTCGCAAGGCGTCATCGGGTAGAGACGGTTCTGCGCAGTTATCTTTGTGCAATAGGATATCCCAGGGTCGTCACTTATAGGCCGAAAAAGGCCACTGTGGTTTTTGGTCGATATGCCGATGTGTATAATATAATATTAGCGACTCGGGTCGATGATCGCCTGGACGAAGCTATTCTCCAGAGTGTAGACATAGACACATTATTCTATCGTTGGCACCAGCTGCTCATACAGGCCGCCCTCCCCTTAGCTACGCCAATCCAATGCATATTGGAAGGCGGAAAAAATGGCGTAATATTTGGAACAAAGTACTTACAAAACAAATGATCTTGTCACTTAAACTTCGGTATCGACTATCGGTTACATAATCCCTAAGCCTCAGACACGTAATGAAGATGAAATGAAATTTATGGATGAACCTAGTCCCAAATCTTTTTAGCGAAGTCGCGGTGCGGTGCACCGTACTGAATGAAGAGCTTAATAGGCAATACTTAACTACTATGATAGCATCTATATCATTAGTAGGGTGACTTTTTAGTTCTCAAGATTTTCAGAGGTCTTCGATAATAATATATTTGATTTCATTCCGTTTCACATAAACTACATTTACAAACAAATGATTTTTTTGGTTACTAGCCTATTATTATTTTAAAGATGTTATCCTTATTCACCACTAGGTCTTGCTTGCGGCATCGCCGGCGTGATCATTCTGTCCCCCTATAAAAGTTACTAAAACATTGTATCCGTTTATTGCACCAGATGAATGATGCCAGCGCCATATATTTAAAAAAAACCTCACTTACCATGGGAGAAAGTTACCAAGATAAAAAGTAATCTATATGTTAATCCAGTATGTTTTCTATCCGTATGCATAACTTCATACACACCCGTGATGGTCTTTCTATGTTTACGTCGAACAAACATCTAAATATTTTTACAAACTTTAACATTTATAAATTATAAATAAAAAGCATTTAAGTAAGAAATAAGATAATTGAATATAATAAATATTGCATGAAAATTTAGCCTAATGAAACGAACGTTCTTTGCTCTCTGCGTAAAAAAATTAAATGTCAAAGTCAAATCTGATATGTCAAAACAATTTTTTCACTTTGTTAATCGCGAACTGTTCAGATACATTTTGAATCATTCAAAGTTAACACAAACACTACTTTTTAAATTCACTGTTGTTTTATTTTTATATAATAGTGATTATTTTAAATGTCGGTATTAAACGAGGAAGCTGTTCGTAGTGTAATAGCGAAAGCTAGCACCCCGATAGTATTTCGCGGATTCGTAGATAACTGGTCGATATGCCAATGGAATATAGAAAAATGGTGCTCAGTGTTCGGCGACAAGGAAATTCCCTTTCGCTGTATGAAACGAGACTTCATATCTGACGAACCATGCTGGGAAAGAAGGTGCAAGGTGAAAAATATGACGTTTAAGAATTTCGTAGACAATTTGCCCACGAGCGACGACTGGATGTATTTCGACTACAAGTACGTTCATCAGTGGTTCACTGGAGATGACGAATTGTATAAGGTAAGTAAGTAGCAAACAGGATTCTTATTATATTTTTTTTTTCTGAGGAAGGAATTTCATAACAATAATATTCTTTGAAATTCTTTCAATATTAAAAGATTTTAGGTCGTCAATAGGTACTAGCATAACTCAGTAGCGTTTTTACATAATGTTATCTTTAAGTTAAGGAAGTTAAATGGATTAATTAAAATTAATAATTCTTGTGCATTTTATGATATCAATATGTTTGCAAAGATGTGTATGTATTAAGTGATTTATTACAAACAAATTCATTGAGAAATTATACACTTCATCATAAATGTTTTCTTACATAAAGAAGTACTGTGAAATAAATTACAGAAGCAAGTACACTAAAATAAAAAAATCTATGATTATTTTAAAACAACTACTTAGCATAATTAAAAAAAAAGGTGGCTATAAAAGACAGAGGATACTTCATTATTGTTGGAATTTTAAAATAATTGCAGGCTAATTATATAAAACATAAAAAAATGTGTTATTGATTACATACTTTAAACTTTAATGTCATTCAATTTCATATTTATTGAACTTTAATCAACTTAAATAAAGGTATAAGTTTCTCAATTCAATATGTATTTTTTTATGTTTGTTACCTTAGAACTTTGTTATTTGATAACCAACTTGGAAAAATATTTGTTTATTTGATAGAATATGTTACCATATTAGTACCATAGATTATTTTATAATCAGTTTTGTGGTTAGGTTTTTTGTATGTTAATGACTTTAAAATCTAGACATTGTTTTAAATTGTTGGGTTCTTTGTGCATCTTTAGATGTGAAAATATTATTATTAAAGTTTATATTGTAATAAAAATACTGTATATTTATATTAATAATTAGAATTGAGTCACTGATCAGAGAGAATTCATAGTATTTCAAAATATGATATATTCTTATTCTATGTGTGAAATATTGAGTAGTGAGTTTGTTTGCAGGATATATCTTGGAAGCAGTTTGGATATCCTGGCAAGGGTGCCACAGACACAACTCTGTGGGTAGGCAGTAAGGAGCTCACACACCTGCCCACCAGGACACTTATGGAGTGAACATTGTTGCACAATTATATGGAAAGTGAGTTTTTATTTGCGTGCAAGCAAAATTATAGTTAATGCCACGGATATAAGATTGTTACATGTTTAATTATGTGAATCATGAGTAATTACTTAGTGTAAAATAATTACATGTTATGAATATGAACTCATTTATAGTAATATTTTAGTATCATGCCTGTAGATCATTTAAATGAAACAAAAACCCTTCAGCTTTTGTATTTAGAACCAGCTTTTGCCTGCGGCTCCACCTACATGAATTAGTTACTCTAAGATAAATGTTCTCCCAGAATGAAAAAGTAACCTATAGTACACAGGAAAAAGAGTGTTCCACTAAGGAGTATAAGCTTCCTATTAGTGAAAAAAAAAAATTAAATAGGTTTAGTAGTTCCTGAGATTAGCATGTTCAGACAAACGCTTTAATTTAATATTTTAGTAGACATGTTATGTCATGTTATGTTGATATCTGCCAGCTGCACACTAATAGAGGCTTGGCTATGGTTACATGAATACTATAATGTTACAATAATGGTAATATTATGTTTCAAAAGTATGCGTATATGTTTTATTTCAGGAAACGCTGGATATTGTTTCCGCCAGAAACGGGTGGCATGAAGTCAACCAGAGTGCCTTATGAAGAATCTAGTGTGTACAGTGAACTGAACTTTTATTGCCCCCAATAAATATTGATGCCTTTAATGGTGAGTTTATGTTATGCATGTTATAATTATTTCACCTAATTCAAACAGACAAGAAGAAAATTCAGCCCATGTCCATTCCATGAGATGTGTGTTTTTTTATACCAGTGGCGAAGGGTGAAAATTTTCAAAAGAGAACCCGAAGAAATATTTTTTTCTACAGATGTAATACGCATTTCACAATAAAAATCAAATCAGTAAAATATCGTATTACTTAATAATTTCCTTCTAACATAAACAAGTCTAAACTCTAAATTATAAAAATAATCACATATTATTTTGAACATAGGTACCTACAAGAGTCCAACAAATATTAATAACGCACACTATACAAAAAGACTAATTAATACATTCTAAATTATTAAAAAAAATCGCGCCAATGACTCAACGTGAAGCCGCAAATTCTCGGGTTACGCACACACACATGTATTTTTACGACACTTCCAAAAGATTAGACAAAGACACCGCGCTGCGTGTGAAAGAGACAACAATATTGCGAGGGAAGCTACGCGCGGCCGGGTTTCCTTCGAACACTAAGGCGCGAGTACTGCGCGCGAGTTACGATTTAACGAATTGATATTATGTACCGTTATCGTTGAAGTATTGATTTAATTGAATAAGTATAAGATGACTTGTTTGAGTATACTATTATTATTCTAGTTATATTTGTTATGTTTTTCTTTTATTATTTTAATTAATTTACAAAGGTAACCCGGTAGGACTTGTGTGGACGCTTCGCTACTGTTTTATACAATACATGATTTGTCCAGAATTGGAATGTCAGAGATGCTAGATTGACACACAGGTGCCTAGTTAAAATATTTGCTTAATTTTTTGTTTTGCAAACTAATTTATATAAGTTTAAACAACTTTACAATTGAGTGGGAATGTGGAATAAGAACAAGCCATCAGTAAACCATTTAAACTATTAGAATGAACACTGACAATATATACCAAACAAGATTCTGTATATAGCTAAAAGTAGTTGTAAGATTAAGTGTTTGAAATTATTATGATGTTCTTCATGACAGCACACCTGATTGTAATGCTAATGAGCTGTCGCTTCACAAGCCATTTGAAACAAATTTTGCGCGAGACGTGATTCATTTGTGTGCCCGTGCCAATTGTAATTAGTTTCAGTAGAACCATTGCTGATTTAATTTTTTGTCACAGTGACCTTTTGGCACCTAGTCCACTGATATAAAGTAGTTGACTGGTCACTCTAGTGGCGTGACATACAGTGACAAATGTGCACCTTACAATTATCGATTTCGCAAATGACGCCTTCCCAAAAAACTACAATATGGTGTCTTCTTTGATGTTCAGACTGTCAGAAATGGTAGTCGTAACTGTGTCTAGCTCTACTATCTGGAAGATTTTGCCTGCAGTATGATACATGTGGTACTCTCAGGCAGCTAACTTCTGAGAAACAGGATGTGAAAAAAGTGGTAGCATTTTGTTTCATTTCATAGGATCACTGACACTGTTTAGCCTAATCTCCACCCGATTGATGTTTCTACTCCTTAAAGGTCAAAAACCTCCCTAGGATATAGTTTGTGCTTCCATGGATGTTTATTAATAAGCTGTTAGGTTTTGCTCTTACGCAGTTGTCACTTTCACTCAGTCTCATATAAAAGGTTTTTGTCTACCATCATTACAATTTCCCCGAATACTTTGTCGCATAACATACAATAAATACAGCAACGAATATCCGGTGATGTGTAATGTAACGTTGCGAGGCGCTAAGTGTGAAGAATGACTTTTCTCGAACTAGGTACTTACGATATTTAACGTATTGGTGACGAATGACTTTTAAGTAATATTAGGAATGGAAATGCCCTCCTTTATGAGAGTTTACAATTACGAATTACGTACAGTTCCTCTCCAAATTCAATTCTTGCGGACGGATCCGCGGGAAATAACAGTCCTCTGCATTTTTGTATAATTTTGATTGCAGGTGTGACAGGAGCTAGAATGGTGGAACTGTCGGCTGGTGATGCGCTGCTGGTGCCGCGAGGTTGGTGGCATTACGTACAGAACCTGGAGCCTGTGAACATCGCTCTCAACATCTGGCTGCCACATGTATGTTCCGTTGCGTGATGTGTAATATGCGCCAATTAAAATTCTCGGTCATGCATATCCTATTCCATCTAATTATTGTTATGATACTGACTACTATATCGCAGATTTGTTCCTTCCGTTATTTCAAGGATATCCGTTGGATCTTTGTAGTTGTCTAAAGACAATGAACTGAATTATAAATTCAATGAATTATAAAGTGTATTATAAATTAATTGTTTGCATGACCTAAATGTTGGAATATATTTTATTGTTTACAGGATAAAGATAGTTCAGCTCAGGTGTCCGAGGCTTTGATCAAAATATTGGTTGCTCAGATATGTAAGGATCTACCGCAAGAAACTGCGAAGTTGATAGTGAATCCAAATGAGGTGAGGAGTTTAAAGTTTTGTGCAATTTTATGACACATTTTTGATATCATTCCACGCCAGGATAGCTAGCGGTCATGGATTACATCATTTGTACATTTAATAGCGATGTTGTTTAGCTGGTTTTGTTACGTTCGCTATAGGTGGCTATGTCTATTAAGTCATCGGAAGTCACGGGAAATTGAGCTTGCGTCATTCATATTAGATCATCTTCTCCAAGCGTTGCATTCGCTGCAATTTTATTGTATTTAGGGATAAAATTACTTGGTGAAATTAGATTCAAGAAATAAATGAATGTTTTGCTTCAGGACGATATATCAGATACGCCGCTGGCAGTATTATTCTTGCAATTAGAGACTGTTGCCAACGCGTATTTAGATAATAGGCGTAAGCTACGTCGTGCCAAGCGGCAGAGGACATGTGAGGAGGACCCCGCGCCCTCCGTGACGGAGGAATATGATCTCAAAACTCTCCTAGAGAACCAAGCCAACAATCTTGAAGTGGCCGCCACTATAACGACAGACGAGCTTATCAATTTGATAAAACAGAATCTCAGGGAATATGCCAATATGGACAGACCATTGCAGGATGAAGAGGTAGATGGCGCCACCACAACACTTTGTTTAACAAAAGCTGTTATTGACGCGTTCAGCGAGAGCAACGTCATAGATCTCGTGAAGCAAAACCTTTTCGCTCGTCTGAGCTAGTCTTGTGTTTGACGAGGCTGTGTTCAAAGTATTTTTAAATACGTTTATTTTTATTCAATATATCCGCTTTTAGAAGGTAATAAAATTGAAGCAATATATTGTTTAGTATTTCTTTGCTCACGGTAAGAACTGAAATTTTTATATAACTATTAATACCAGTATAAGATGTAAGTAGCGTAAGTAAAAGTGTAAGTCTTTTTATTTTTTATTGTACAATGACGGTATTATGTGTGTTCAGTAAATCATATGACTTGGCCAGTGTTACTCAAAGGGGTATATAACCTATTTTTACGATACTTTTTTAAAAAAAATGTTTTGGTAATAAGTTATAAGCTTTATTTAAAACTTGCACGTAGCTAAGCTCAGCTGCAATTTATAGTGATTATTTTAAATTTTTCATATTGGTAACAAGTTGCCTTATAAATAAGATATAGCATATAACTACTTATTTATTTTATTTTATTTTATTTATTAGGGATCACCAACAGAATTCACAATATATCATACAAGTAACTAATACAAAAAAAAACATCTGGACTAATTGCAATTCTAATTACAGGCAACCACAACATGCGCAAGGTTAGAAAAATAATTTAAACATAATATAAAAATAAAAAAGAAATAGTTAATAATATAAATCTATATACTATATACCTAATAACTAATATTAAAGTTTATTATTATCAGAATGCATATTATACCTCATCAATATTTGCCAAAATAGCTTGTTTGAATGTACACAAGGAATCATGGTAAATGTCTAAATTTTTACTTTAATAGACAGCCGGTTATAGAGAGCTGACAGACGAGGGATGGGTGAGTGTCTTCCTACATTGGTTCGACAACGACGGACTTGTAGCACAGGACGAACCCGCCGGGGAGGGCGTGAGGGTACACTTAAACAAAATCTTGACAACAAGTTGGGGCAGTCATATTTGTTATTTAATAGTTTGTGTAAATGCACCATGTTCAAAGTATCACGTCTAACTTTAAGAGAAGTCATATTCAAGTAAATTAACCTATCTTGATACGATGTTAAGTTTCTGGGAATGTATCTACGGTAAGCCAAATGTTTTAGGAATTTTTTTGGACACTTTCGATTCTGTTGTATATGTATTTTATAACTGGGCGACCAGACAGCACAACAATATTCCAGCTTACTTCTAACATAGTAATTGTAAAGTAAAATTGTAGTAGAGACCTGTTTGAATTCTTTACTACTACGAAGCACAAAACCAAGTGATCTATAAGCTGCACTAAGCATTTCGTCAATATGAGAAGAAAAATTAATTTAGTATCCATATAAACTCCTAGGTCGCGAACACAGGGTACTTCTTTTAATATACTACCAGCAATATTGTAATTAGTGTAGATCAGATTTCGTTTTAAGGTAAATTTTATATGATAACATTTTAATGGATTTAAGTACATTTTATTAATGCAACACCATTCCATAAGTTTATTTAAATCTGATTGTAATAGTTCAGAATCCCTTACATTTTTATCACTCGTATTAACTTTAAATCGTCAGCAAATAGGTAACATTGAGAATATTGAAATAAATTAGTAATATCATTTATATATACATTAAAAAAAAGAGGACCGAGATTCGAACCTTGCGGTACCCCAGAAGATGCTACATAACACTTGGACGCACATCCATCTATTACGACGGTGGCGGTTCTATTCTGAAGGTATGATTCACACCAACGCAGTAGTGCGCCTTCTACACCAAATTTATTAAGTTTTTAGTAGTATTGTGTGATTTACTTTATCAAATGCCTTTGTAAAATCAGTATATATTGCATCTACTTGATAGCCACCATCTACAGACTGAGCTACATCATCCATATATTCCAACAAATTAGAATTAGTGGATCGTTTTAACATAAATCCGTGCTGGCGTGGTGATATGAGACTTTTTGATAAATTATAAATATACGGGTAAACTAAAGATTCAAAAATTTTTGCAAGAGTAGAAAGAATAGAAATTGGTCGATAATTAGAGATCGAGTCTTTTTACCATTTTTAAAACCGGAACAATTCTAACTTCTTTCCATTTATCAGGAAAAATCCCAGTTGATAATGATGTGTTAAAAATTGCGTGTAATGGAACTAGGAGATTATCTATAGTTTTACGTATGAATATAGGAGGAATATTGTCCGGACCGACACCTTTATTTAAGTTAAGCTGCTTAACGACACGTTTGATTGTTTGCATATCTATGTGAAGGTCACATTCACCACTTACAGTCACACCCGCGGGTTCAGTGTGGGGAGTCGACTTCGTAAACGGAGGAAAAGTGCGTTGCAAACAAATCGCACACATCGTTCAAATTATTAGATTTTAATTCATTCAAGTACATGGTAGGTGGATAGTTCGAGCTATTTTTGCGCAAATTTTTAATGTGCGTCCAAAAAACTTTAGGGTTTTATAATTTCACTTTCTATACATGTAATATAACTATTATAATTTTCTTTAAGTAGTTTATCGCAGTCCTCACGTAAATATTCAAATTCCAATTTATCCAGAGGATTTCTGTATTTTTTAAATTTCTGATGATATTTATATTTGCGTTTTAACATTCGTATAAGTAACGGTGTAAACCAGATAGGATGCTCCTTATCTCGGTTTTTTGTGACAAAAGGAACACATTTAGTTATAATTTTTCTTAAGATTTCATAAAATTTATCAACCATTTCATTTACATTTTGGCATTGCAGCATATTATAATTCCAGTTAACTCCCATAAGTTCTAGGTTAATAGTTTCATAGTTTGCTTTTCGAAAATTTGGCTTAGAACACGAATAAGTTACTGCTTTTCTATCAATGATTTGTGTGTAAGTAATTGTTATATCTAATGGTGGGTGTAGTATGTCGACTTCTCTGACTGGACTAGGGATTTACTTATTTTAATTACATTGTTTGCATTACTCAATACTAAATCTAATATTTTGTCTTTAGAATTTGTCACGTTATTAAATTGCACAATATTATTAAGTGACATAAAATCAATTAAGTTACATTTTAATATACAGTTACTAAAGTTGTTTGGTATAGTATGCGTGTTGTCGTGACTAATATCCCAAGTTATTCCGCTTAAATTGAAATCTCCAAATATGACTATGTTCCTACCAGCAGATTGAAGGGCTTCGCTACACTTGTCGAGATATATTTCTAAAACAATGTTGAGTGACAGGCGGAGGTAAATAAATTGCACCTATTGTAAGACAATCATTGTTAGAGTTATTTAACTTTAATGTCACCCAGATATCCTCACAGTCGCTCTCCCAATCACACACTCGCCGCGAGATATAAGATTTTTTTATGGCAATTAACACTCCACCGCCTCTTTTTTTAACACTAAATAATGGTGAAGTTTCTCTGTCACGTCTATAAACTACATACCGATGGTCAAATATTTCAGCGTCAAATATGCTGCTGTTCAACCATGTCTCAGTAAAGATTACAACATCATAATTATTTTTTAATATTTGCTGAAACACATTCGAAGTGTTTAACCTCAATCCCCTAACATTCTGATAATAACAACTAACAGGTAAGTTACATGAGATCATAAAAAAAAATATAAAAAATATAAGACACTTAAAAAACAATCAGATAAACAATTAAATTAATTTAGCTAACAAGTTGTTAAATTAAATTAATTTAGCTAACAAGTTTGTTGCGATGTTCAATATATTTAAGGACAATGTTCATGTAGATCATCTTACTGCGAAATGTGATATTTATGTAGAAATAAAATACAGAACTGAGTTGAAAATTATATTTTTTTATTTACTTAAATACATAACGCATCAAGTTCAATATGTTGATCTAAGCATTCTTCTGGGGAGGCTTTATGTACGATCGGTAGTAGAAATCTAAGAAAAGTATGACCATAAATAAGTTCTGTGGAATTAGAAGGTAGGCCGGCTCTCGAGGGTAATTGCAATCTTTCATAAAAGTCAGCACTATGAAATGCGCCAGTAGTAATGTGAATTGCAACTGGAATATGAGAAGACGTATTATAAAAATTTTAAACCCGAAATACAGGCAATGACGTGAAAAAAAAATTACATCGCGTTAGTAGTGACGCGTGTTGAGAGCGCCATCTATATTCTTTAAAACGGGCATAGTAGGAAGAAAAAAAGCGCTTTGAAAGCTTGTTGTTAGCTCTCAAGGTAAAATACGAGCCATCTTGTTAATATTTTTTTAGTTCATCTCCGCTCTGCTTTAATGGACTTAGCTTCATTGTATAAATATACTCTGAAATATGTTCTGAATTCTATACCAGTTTCTTTGGGAAACAAACATTTCTGGAGTATCTTTTGACTGATTTAAAAGATTATATGCGAAGATGAACTCAGATTTGTTGAGCAATAAGATCTATTACTGAAATTACTATTTTATTATTAAATATTTAATGAGGTACTTACAATTTGAATTTGTGTGACATATTTCTTCCACCAGATGGATTTCTTAAATGATTTGTCCCAGATCGTGAGGAGATAGTACATGTACATGATTACGTGTACGAACGAATTCAGAGTAACCAGAATGTAACGTGACCACCTGCATTCACAAAAAGTTTAGCGGCAAATTATCACTTGATTACAGAGTAGGTACCTACACATATTGAGTTTTTTTTTAACTAGGACAGTTTCAGGAAATCCAAACAATAGGAGGTACTGAGAAACTGTTTTAGTTATAATTTGGCATGGTATTTTTTTTGGCCATGTAGTTGTGAAGTTAAGTGTTTTATGTAGGAATACATACATTATAAGAAGAAAAAAGTTAGTCCAATTGAGTAAAATGTTTTACTATTCAACAAGATAATGCAAAGGCTCTAGCGTTCAGACTTTAATAAGTTTATACGTACTGCACATTTAAAAATTTAGTTTAAAATTAATCACGATAAGTAAATATAATTTGGAACTCATACTATCCTAGTTAAAAAAACAGCCTGTATAATATGGAGGTCGGTCCGCGGAAGCTTTTACTCGAACCACATAACCGTAATAAGGTTAGTTAATTCTTAATTCATTTAAATTCATGTTAAATGTTTGAACGTAACAAAAACATCACCCTTATCGCTAAAGGGGTAGGCAAAGGGCACCCAGGGCATCTGTTTTCACTAGCTGTGTTCCGTCCCATTCTGTGATAATGGGATGGGATCTGGCACAAATTCCATACTTCGGGTTAATTGCTGTTGCGGAAAAACCTAATATCACTTCGTGGCCCAGGATTCGAAGCCGGGGCATAGGAAAATGAATATCACAGCGGTTTTGTACCGCCGTTTCAACCACGCTGCCGACTGCCGAGGCAGTCTTCAATAGTCAATATATATACTTAATATTCAAACATTTTACAGAAGACCATCAAGTCAACATCACAGGATCATCATACTAATCTTTCGTAGGTATAAGGAGATTTTGCTTCTTAGATTACCTGGCAACCATTTAACCATGCCCCAAGAAACTGCGACCATTCCAAAGTGATGGTACACGTGTAGGAATGATACTTGGTTTTGTTTTTTTCTTAATACGAAGAAAACCTGCAACATATATTAAAATTTATGTAGATTTAACCACTTGGACATATTGTTAACAATACAAATATTCAAGTCGCAGTTATTTTTCAAAGAGCATGAAGTTTAATTAACATTTAAATGTATGCAGTTTGAAATTAACATCCATGTAGGTATCCACAACGTTGCGAATGATAAATTAGGTAGTTAGGTAAACATTAGTTTAAGTTAAATCTACATAAATTAACTATATCTATTATTATATATTATTATTATTTATATCTATTATTAGATATTGTAACTTTGACTTTACGGATGAACAACACCTCAGTCCCCCCCGTGACCATGAAGGCTGCAAAGTCTTCGAAACGTCGGGAGAAAATAAAATACTAACACCGCGATAGAATCCGAAAATTAGTTTAATTTCAATTAGTTTAAGTTGTAAGTTTTGAGTTATTCTATTAGTTTTGATTATTGTTCTTAAGAGTTATTTATTTTGGTAGATACTACACCAACAATCTAATAACCAAATTGGGGTTAAAGTTTGGAAAGCGTTCGATCTGAAAAGTAGGTAGTCACATTTTGGTATAGGCCTAGTTCAAACGTATAAAAAAATGTCGCGCAAATGTTCGTTAAAATAAAAAAAGTAAGAAATAAACACATCTAAATGTATGTAAGTTAAGTAAGTAAATATAGTACCTATTAACCTGTATACTTATAATGAGTATACCACTTTAATCCCGACTACCATTGCGACGGCTTACTTAAAAGTCCTACGCAAGCGCATGCGAGTTTCGGTTATTTATCTTGCAAGAGCGACGATAGCCAGTAGGCTAATAAGTATATTAAAAGAAAACTACTACTAAATGGATTACCCAGGCGAATGTCCGCGGGTTCAAAATCCAAGGCATGCCCTTGACTTATTTAAAATTATGTGAGTATTCTTTGTGTCGGTCAATCGGTTGAACGGTGAAGGAAAACATTGCGAGGAAACCTGTATACCTAAGAAGTTTTCTATAAGAATTTTGACGATATGTGAAGTCTGCCAATCCGTAATTAGCAGTGGGCAGTATAAAAGATAGGGCTGATATTATATTATTATCTATCAGCACTGAATGAATTAATTATATTTTCGCTATCATGTGTGTTGCAGATAGAAGTACGAGTCGTGAGCACACCCGTGATAGGTTTTGACGTCCAATACGAAAATGGTTCGCGCAATTGGTTCCTTAGTTAATGCTCGTTGCCTATAGGCTTTGGATGTGCCATACGGCTATTATATATTTTAGTCTGATCTTTACATACGCAAGCTTACCACCACCACATTTGATCTGTACTTAGAACTTGTACCGTTTATTACAGTATACATAATAATATATGTGACAATTTAGATTACCGTATCAAGGAGATCCATGAGTTTGAGTACAAAATAACCGTAACAAACACGCCATGCGTAGTCCACGCTATGCGGCTCCTCGTCTGGCGGCTGACAGACCAGCTTGTAGTGACTCAGCCAACCCAGTTTCATACTCTGTTCACCAAATATACAATATGATTTAATTAAACAAACGGCAATTCGTGATTGCATGTAAGTAATAAGAATATACGCAAAAACAAAACTACTGAACTAATTTTTAATTTCCAAATCGTTTTATAAATGACTGAGTCCTGAGGTAACAAACATAAATAACACGCCGAATTGAGAACCTCCTCCTTTTTTTGAAGTTGGTTAAAAATGAAGATAAGTAACCTAAAGTAAACGTCATTAAAAATTATTGAAAAATGGCTTCCAACGTGTGGGTACTCGTAATTGTTAACCAACTTAAAAAAAAGAGGAGGTCACCAATTCGACGTGTATAGGTAGGAAATATATTTAAAAGTGCTAGGTAAGTTAAATAAATACCCGAACAATTATAGGAAAACAATTTTAAATTTTATTTAGGCACCGAATCAAAAAATTGTAACCAGTATATTATTAGGTAATGTTAAATTGTTTTCTAAGTGTTTTTTTTATATCCCAACACAGAGACATTGTTTGGACAGCAAATTAAGATGCAGGTGTTTTAACTTATCCAGTCCCACGTCAGCCAGAACCGTATTTTTTTAACAAAACCAATATTTCTGTTGGTTATGGAAATTGGGTCCCGTCATAGCCTCACAGTGTATTCAACACTAGCGCCACGACAGCTGCGGACTGTTTTTTTAAGCAACAATTTAAGCAGATTACTTACTTGGTAGAACACGTACGCACAACCAAACATTTGTATTATGTTATAAATCACAATAATTGACCGTAGCTCGTAGGCGGGCCGCTTGCTCATAAAGTTGGGCAGCCATTTGAGTACTGACATCAGATAAATTGATAGTATGGCTAGTCCCGCCCATGGTGATCTCATGAGGAACCATTCTTGAGTCCTAGGGTCTGAATAAGATCACATATTATTACCATGATTAATATGATTTATATGATGATTATTAGTGTTAATACATCAAAGATATTTTCTTATTTTAGCAAAAGAGCATAGATAGATATCTATCTAACTTTTAGCTATAAAAATATCCGCCCTGTAGAATGGGGGCGTTTGGAGAATTCCACCACGGTATCCCCTGCCTGTCGTAAGAGGCGACTTATAGGGGCCACGAAGGGCGTCGTCGGCGGGCAGCAGGGGGCTGTCCGCCCGTCTCCGCGACAAAAAAAAAAAAAAGAAAAAAAAAGGTATAAAAAATATTACAATTCTTCTAATTTTCTTCTGTAGGTGGTATAAAATACTGTCCAGTTTCATAAGGAAAATCCTCAATGGATGTCCAATGACTGATCACGAATGTGTGAAGGATTTGCACCGCGTAAATCTACGATGCGTTAATGATTATTCGTAATGATTTCTTATGTTTACGCGAATGTTAGACATTGAAATTAAACTAATTTTTTGGATTCTATCGCGGTTTTTTGTTTTTTATTTTTCTCCCGACGTTTAAAAGACTTTGCAGCCTTCATGATCACGGGGGGGACCAAATCCGGAAATATATTTTAATTTCGATTATTCGTAAATTTGTTAACCTACTTAGGTACCTACACCTAGTTCTTTTTTCTCGTCAGTTTACATTCTATATGAACTCCTGATGTAAGCTGCATCAGGTACAGTGGGGTCACTCTGCCGTACCTATATATAAGATATGACTCAAATGAGTAGGTATTTACTTATTATTATTGATATTTCCTTTCGGTTAAAGTAAAATGAATAAGTAAACCAGCAGTGGCCAAGAATGTAATTTTCTGAAAGGGAACCCGAGATATAAGTACTAATAATATGCATAAATGTGGTCTGCAGTTTGTTCTAATGATAATTAGATTTTACATAAATTATGAAAGGAAAGCCGGCACGAATGGGGTGATATGGACTCTTCGCCACTGTAATTCAGGTAATCTATTATTCAGGAAGCTGACTGCAATATATATATTTTTTAATTATATGTCTATGTATAATAAAAAAATAAAACACTTACCTGCAATGTCATCATTAAGATATTGGTATAATTTCACAGCTCCTCCCAAAATTACCGACATTGGGCTTTTATTATAATTTTTATAAACTAATAAATAAATACGCGCAGTGTTACCTCCGCATGTTTCTACACTGAAGGAATGATTATTTTAATGTAAATAACTCACATATTACATGTAAATCAATTGGATTTATAAGTAGGTATTATGTATTAGAGTTACATATTAACATAAATTATGTAAGGTAGTGTGACCTAACATAACCCGGTTCCTACCAAAGTCCAGTTTTCTAAAATCCTATGAAAACCATTTCAAATCATGCGGGTTCAATCACGAAGCGATTTTATGCAGATTTTAAAATTACGTGGAGTTTAAGCGCTCCTGGAAGTCAAGCGTGATATAAGAATGAAGTTTACTTTTTGATAACATTTATACATTGGGATTTGCCCCTGCTTTTGTCCTCGTGATTAGGTCTGTTACTCAAAATAAGTTAATATGTATAATATTATTTTAGTACTAGTAAAAACTGCACTTTCTCCACGAAACCACAAATAGTTTGCGTACTTATATTCTGAAATTTATAATGCAAGATGAATTTTTACTTGCTGAATCGAAATAAGTCTAGAAAAGGTTTTTGCAAGGATACAAAATATTTGTGTATATCGTATGTAAGTATTTAAAAAAAATTCGGATTTGGCCATTTTTGCGGCGGATCCTGTGGATTTCCGGACCCGATTTTCTGGATCGAAATCTTTAATACCACATCAGATTTCGATTAAATAAAGGATATTGCATGAACAAACGTCACTCATGAAGTTTCTATATTATAATGTAAAACAGAATGGATTATAAAATGAGTTAACCACCGGTATTTCCGTATTATGAAGCCTGTTTTAAATAATTCCTCAGGTGTTTGACGTCAGTTAATTAAAATTTAAAAAACAATGATGTTTTTGCATTATTATAATAATTATACTACATACAAACGACTAAGTATGCGTATGCATGCTGACCCTATGTTGTAGAATAAATTTGATCACGAGGCTCGCCCTTTTGTTACTCCCACTAATAAAGAAAACTACGAACTGTTTTAGTCATACCTTTAATTTTATCAATATACTTCGCAAGGATGATATTAAAAATTCATTAAAATTTTTGTACAGATAGAAATTATCATTTAAATGCACAATGCAAAACTGTGGTTTTTATATCTGTTTTTTGAACGGGAAATCGCGATGCTTTTCTACACCCCGAAAGAATGAGAAGTCACAAATGCGTCCATTTTCACCTCGGTCAAGAGTCGCCAGTTCCTTCATCTCACTGCCACTTAACTCGAAATCCCATAAAGATATGTTCTGAAATAAATTTTGCCAAATTTGTACTAATATCATAATTATTACTAGGTATGAGTCTATTGTAATTTACTGGCTATTACAAAGAGAACTCAAACCTACCCTTTGAATGAATGGGTTTGATAAATAACCTATCACGCCAGTTTTTTGTTATGGGACGGAATAGGTACTTTTATTTCATAAATTTTTAACACCATAGATAACTTCTTAATGTTTGTAGTCCTTGTCTGGTCAGATTGATCAATTTAAAAAGACATTCCGCAAATTATATTAGTATGTAATATACCTGCTTTATACGTTGTGGGTTGGTGCTCTTTGGAATAATAGCAATTCCGCGTTGAATTGCATAACGGAGCAAAATTTGTCCCGTGGTGCGACCGTGTGATTCAGCTATGCGTTTTACTGTAGGCAGTGTCAGCAAATCCGGATATTGACGGCTATAATAAAAGAAAACTAGGTTAATAATAGTAATTTGTATGTATTATGTATATATACGTAGATGAAGGCAATTACCCTGTTTTAGCAGCAAGCGTATCAGCTAATGCTTTGGATCCTAGAGGGGAATACGCTACCACAGGAATACCGAGCTCTTTGGAAGCCGCGACTAGTGATTCCTGTTGGCAAAGGGCGTGTATCTCTATTTGCAAACATTCTGGTTTCTTGATATCGCTTAGTCTTTTCAATTGCTCTTCATTAAGATTAGAGACGCCGACGTGACGCACACGGCCTGTCTCCTTCAATTTCAATATGGTCTGTAACAAGAAATATAATGTAAAATTAATTAATCCTGGGTTGAAGTTTTATAAGGATTTGTAACCTTACTTGTTT
The DNA here is from genome assembly GCF_014839805.1 of Manduca sexta. NCBI lineage: Eukaryota > Metazoa > Arthropoda > Insecta > Lepidoptera > Sphingidae > Manduca > Manduca sexta. Next base: position 12,934,817 of record NC_051127.1, read on the forward strand.
TAGTCTCTTTTGACGAGTACTTCGCCCGGTCCACATATTTTACTCAGCGGTTTACTAACTGATCTAATAGTAACATCTTCGTTCGACATATCCTTTATTATTAATGGTTTTTCAATTCTAGCGACCGATTTCATACTGTTTCGTGCAATAGACAGTGTGTCGAGTGTGGATGTATTACTAAATTGTTTGGGTACATGAAGCACTACTACGTTATGTTTTTTTTGTCGCACAATATGTTTGGATTTTTTATATCTAATTTTTTTTACCAACGTGCACATCATTACTTGAAGTGTGCTCGGTTGTTTGTCGTGTCTCCTGAATCGTCTCCGCCATTTCAGGCTGAGTATACTGTCCAACGAGGAGAGCCGGGAAACAGATCTGGTAAGCACGTGTGATATTATTTCTAGACTTTGCATAGAGTTTACACTGAATTGACAGGAAAAATCGTTGGTGGTTCCTGATATTGATCGGGTGTTGTCCAAAATATTTGTAATATCGGGCTTTAACGACATGTGTGCACTTATCGGGTGTACTATCTTTTTACTTCGAATGTTGCCCCGCGTTGCTCCTTTTCTTTGTTTACTCCTTAAACAAGAAGAAAATATATTTGCTAGGTTTTTTGTTGTTTTCGTCTTGAACATAGGAGTTTTTTTTAAAGGGGCAATGTAAGTCTGCCCAAATGTCCGAGTATTGTGAAATGGAATGTTTAAATTAATTGGATTACTTATAAAAAAATGCGATTTAGTTGTTACGTCATTGCTTTCACATGTGCGTACTTTTTGTGCAGCTATCGAGGCGGCTTCAAAGTCTTTAAAATCGTCTGCTGTAGCTAAAGGTCGTTTATAAGCCCACTGCCTTTGGTTATTGGGCCATGTCGTGACATAGTTGGACACCGTGCAGAAATAAAGATCAGCTGTTTCATTTTTGTTCGATCCATTGAATTTTTGTTTGTGCTTAGAAGTTCCCGAATGGATTTTTATGTAATCCACGTGTTCAACCCTTCGTGTAATTTTAGCGGGTCGTCGTTCTCGACTTTGGGTTCCAAAACACCATCCGCAGCAAAAAATGTATTTGCAAAAGTATTCACACTTTCCTATTTTACGGGATCGTCTACCCTTGCAGTTAGAGTAATTACATCCTTTACATTTGCGGGAGCATGAGGTAACAGTGAGTGTTGATGGCATGGCAGTTCCAATTCATTATTGTATATTTGCAGGCTGATGCATGTTATGTATGAAGATTCCAACATTAGTTCGACAATAAATGTAATTAACAGTCTACTGAATCATAAACACATTTTCTCTTTGTAAGATAATACCATCAGACTAACGGGTTATCTTAAATCTTGGCCAACAAGTGAGGTATTGGAATGTTTACTCTGAAGATTTTTTTCTTTAATTATAATTTGGTCGTTAAAAACAGTGACTCTGTCATTCATTGTTGTCATATTTTGACTTCAGAAGAGAGTGACACACATTTGAGAACTTTAAAAGAGTATACTTGGTGTTTTACCTTATTTTAATAAAACTGTATAACTCCACTTTCGGTTTTTAATATCGGTAAAGCTTTTATCTACACATTATTACAATGCTATCTTTAACGAATAATTATAATATACATTTGTATGTTATCTTAAATTTCAACGCATACAAAAGAATGTATTTTTCCTCCACTAAGGAAACTTGGCACAAAATGTATTTTTAAATACACTATGCACGATACACATATTTTATGTCGTTCTCAAGATAATAATTAGTTACATGGGATTAAAAGATTTAAAGAGTGTTACAGTATTTTTGCACGTATTTCGAATAATAAGTTTTATTATTCTTTCATAATATAGTTTACGAGAGTGCTTAGATTTATTGCTTCTATGCATACAGATAAAACTCATTAGCGAAGGATCAATATGCAAGTGCAGAGGTATGTCAGGTGTATATTTTAAATTGATACTTTCATAAGAATCATCTTTGCTATGATTTTGGGAACGGTCTAAGCGGTCGTCTCCTCCACCGGTACAACACGGACACAATAATTTTGGGATGGCTCTTTTACACCACATTGATTTCGTTTCAGAGGGCTGTTTACGTTTATCAAACGAAGTGACAGAAGTGCTTCTTGTTTGCTTTGTAGTAGGAACTGATTCATTACTAACATTATCTTGTTTGTGATAGTTGGACATGAAGCACATAGCCTGATTATTGTTTTCAACACTTAAATTATCATTTTCTTGTTTTCGTATAGGTGAATTATAAACTTTTGACCAAGCAAAGGGGTCTTTAAGTTTTACCTTCTTGGTTTTATCAAAAATACAGAAATTTTTTGACTGGTTTCTTAAAGATTTTAATGTAGGTATATCAAAGCTACACGCTTGGTATACTTCAGAGCTACGATACACAGCATTCAGTTCAATTTCTTTTACTCGCTGTTGTTTTTCTTTTAAACTATCGTCAATGTATGTGACGCCCATCTTTAAATTTTTGTTGTTTATCTCCGTTATTGTAAATAATTTGTATGTGTTTGAACGTGAGCTACCGGTATAATTTACATATTTTACCTCGCCTAATACGAAATATTTGTCACTTGTCTCTTTCAACTGGGGTTTTAAAACTGTCATTACTAGCGTAATACTTTTTGTTAGTATTAGTCTATTCTCTAAGGTAAAGAAACCCTTAAAGGTCCACCAAGTTTTAAAATTTTCACAAAATCATTTTATGTAAGTAACAATGTAAAGAAAAAACTTTGATAAAATTGTAACGTATCGAAACATATTATAGAATTTAATAGTAAAAGACCTAGTAAAAAATCGGTATATGTTTTTGCCCTACAACACAAAGAAAATACCATTGATGGTGGGCCTTATTAGGAACTGGGCCCTCCTTGGCCCTTCACACTCCTTTTTAGTTTTAAGTTCTCATTGTTCTCATTAGAAACTTAGGGTTCGGAATACATAATATTATTAACAACTAGTGTACGGTGGTCCTCCTGGTATCCTACAACCAGCAAATAAATCCTGTAAATTGTAATAGCTACCCAATTTATAATATGTACTAGGTACTTGGTATAACAAAATATTAGGTTTACCTTCCAAACTTCGTCGAGGTTTGTAGTGAGATCGACTTTCATGCTGCCGTCGGGATTCGCTGGATGCAAATCGCCAGGGACATGTTCAAAGGCGAAGGGCACATGTATTAAATACAAATCCACATAATCTAGTGCCAAATCATTCAGAGACGCGTCAAAATATTCTTGAACCAGATGTGGGTGCATGCCTGCGTGAAAAACATATCAAGCTTATTTACTACATTAGTATCACTGAAGTGAGGTTCAGACGAAACGTGTTTAAAATAAGACTAGCCAAGTAGACTGATGAAGGTGATGAAACGGCGATAGCTTAGTTAGGCCAGCGTGGTGGATTAAGGCCTAATCCCTCTCAGTAGTAGAGGAGGTCCGTGCTCAGCAGTGGGCAAGTATATAATACACGGCTAATATTATTATATTTATTATTATAAGTAGGTGATACGCAAATAAGTATGTTTTTATTTCACAAGGCGAGCTGTTTGTCGGTTTCGTCCTTCATTTATAGAAATAAAAATTACGTAAAATTAAGAACTTTACCTCCTGGCGGTAGTTTTGTAACCACAAATAGCTCTTTCCTCCTAGATGCATCGTTTCCAATCCAGCGCTTGAGAGCTCGGCCCAAAGATACCTCATTTTCGTACGCACGCGCCGTGTCGAAGTGTCGGTATCCTGCGTCCAAAGCCGCTTCGACTGCTTTTTCTAATACTTCACTAGATGCCTGGAAGTACATACGCGATGGATTTACTTTTGTAAGGACCTTAAACATATTATTAGCTACTAAAATTTAACACATCTTTGTTAAATAATTTCTTATGTTTACGCGAATGTTAGACGTTAAAATTAAATTATTTGTCGGATTTTATCGCGGTTTTAATTATTTTAGTTTTCTCCTGACGTTTCCGACCGCGATAAAATCTGGGGAGTCCCCCCCGTGACCATAAAGGCTGCAAAGTCTTCGATACTTCGGGAGAAAACTTAAATAATTAAAACCGCGATAAAATCCGACAAATAGTTTAATTTTATATCCTTGTAATTTCCACGAGTTCCTTATTACCGGATACTCGTGACCCTCTAGAAGTATTTAGTTAGTAAATGGTAGGTACATATGTTTTCTATATTATGTGTAGAAGGGGAATTTAAATCTGGTATTTTAAATATTAATGTTATATATAATTATAAATCTATAAGGTAACAATCCCCATCATTCGTGATGTTACATATTACCTATAATAATTATACACCTGGGATAAGTAGGTCTCTGCATACGCTACGGCAGTCTTAAAAACTAATAGAAAAAACTACGAAATGACAACAATATGAAACGGTAACGAATATTGCGACTCCTACATACGTAGTAGGTATATTACTTACTCTGAGATTGCAACCATAGAGTAAATAATATCGGTACTACGAATTGCGACTTAGATTAGGTACCTACTTCCTATAAGAATTGCGACTATTTTGGTGTCATCATATTATAATTTTCTATATATATTATAATTCTCTTTGATTATAATTCTCCTCTTTGTATTTCTCTTTGGGTGTCATTATAATTCGTACCGTGTGTTATTTTGTGTAATCCAATATATTATAATTCTCTTTGGTGTAATCGTTAAAATTAGCGACTCAGTAATTACTTTAAATTAATAACTGCTTTTAAAAGAAATCAAATGCAACGCGAAGCTAGTGCCGAAATCCTTAATTTTTATCTTTAACCCTAAACATAATTATACATTTTTTGTAATAATGTTAATTGTAAATGACCTTGTATGGCTGATTAATGGATACTTTTCCTTTAAATAGTAATGGCTTTCAAGGTATCAAATCAGTGTAACGATGGGCAAACTAGCAAAGAGGGATGGTCATTAGATACAACAGCATGTAGAGCTTCTACATCAAGAGGTTTGTCACATTCCAGTGGGGATTACGATGAAGATAAGTATTCATATTTTAGTGATAAATGTTCTTGTGACTCTGGATCTGTGGAGTATTTAAAAAGACCCTGTACAATCGCTGATTCTTCGATAAAACTGCACAAATCAAAATGGAGTATATTAAAACAATATTTTAAGTGCTACGTAAGACGTAAAAAGAAACACATTAATAAACAAAAAGGAAGTCAAAAAACTTGTGCAGAAAAGGCAAAATAAAACAGGTGATTAAATTTTATTATATTGAGTTCAAAACCTGTGACGCGGGGATATTTGTTTATTTTTTACATTTTTGCATGTTGTTAAAGTATGTAAGTGTTTGATTTGAATATGTACAAATAACTAATTATTTTGAGACTAACATTCGTATTCATAAATAATACTATGGGATGCACAGTACGCCCATACACATAGTATCAGCAATTTGCAATGGCAATTTCATTGTTTTCATATTTTTTGTGAATACGGGCCTCAGTATATTTTTTTTGTTCGGCGAATGGCAAATTAAACAAGTGTAATGTAGCATTTAAGTTCATTGGGCAGACATTGATTTGTGAAAGGAAACTTCTATAGGCACTATAATATTTAAAAAATAAAACTACTTATTTTGATTCGATTATAGGTTATAATGTTTGCTAATGTTTGCCGGAGAAATCAAGTACCTATTATGATAAAAAATGTATTTACTCGAAATCAGGACGTAATACTTTTTTGTATTCGATTGTAACGCCAGTTGCGCAAATGATATAAAAATATTTCATCTCCAACATAAAACATATTATATGTATGTATGTCAAACTCTTTATGGAACATCTATTTCGTTATAAAAGGAAAATTAAGAAATGTTATTATTTTGTATGGGGACGGGCTAGTGTAAGTCCATAAATTATTATGTTAAAACCCTTCCCCGAGCAAATGGCTCTTAGCATATGTTCCATACTAATATGATATTTAATATCTTTTTTATATATATAATAATCTATACTTACTATTATATAAAGCTGAAGAGTTTGTTCGTTTGTTTCAAAGCGCTAATATATATACCGATTTTGAAACTGTTTTCAGTTATAGAAAGCTACATTTTTCCTGAGTGATATAGGCTACTTTTTATTCCGGGAAAAAGTAAAGCGGGACTTTTGTCCCGGAAAACCTTTTTTACGCGGCCGGAGCCGAGAAGTAAACCTAGTATGTTATAATTTTTTAATAGCTTCTTGCAATAGAATTTATTACATAAAGTGACTGAAAAGGGGTATATAGTATACATTGCAAGTACATAGGTAATTATTGTGATGAAAAATATATTATTGATTGATAAAGTGATTAATTGAATAAACTTTTTATTCAATTAATCACTTTATTAACTAATAACGCAATAAGTGCAAACATAATAATTGCAATTTTATTATCTCTTAGCCACACTTGGCTGGATACAAATAAGCAGATACTAGGTAGGTACTAAGATAATTAAATAATTGCAGAGCGAAGGACTAAGTATACAGTATACAATCATATAATTATTACTAGTAACAGTCAAATTTGATAATTAAAATTTTTGTTTAATTATTGTTATGGATATAAGTACTAACTTTTCAAAAATATTGTTGCGAATAAGCAAATTACTTAGCATGTGAAAATGTATTTCATGAAGCAAATTATCAAATCATACATGTGACCGAATTTTGATTATAAATAATAAATAATTTATGTCATATTTTTGTTATAAAAGATTAAGTTTTAAAAAGACGTAAACCACATAGAGTTAGGCCATAAACTCAGAAAAATAAAAATTAAAATATTTGTGGAGATAGGTATGCTTCTAATGTCACTTACAAGTCATAATATTATGCAATGTTGACACCACAAGATAACACTATTTTGTTTGAGACTAATGGGATAAAGAAGACTTATACTTGACATAAAGATAGGCTTGGTACTCTTAATTCAAAGATAGTTCCAGGAATTGAACGCTCTTCCTTTCGAATTTCAGCTTGTTCATGAATTGCCTCGGAGGTTGCCGAAGTCCGAATAATATTAAGTATTCCGTTGATTGCAATTAACGATCCCAATATTCACCTTCTATCCGATACCAATAATAAAAAAAGTAATTTGTAAACAAGTTAAAAAAAGAAATCTGATTGGTACATTTTGGCGACGGATAGAAAAAGGTAATTGGGATTGTTTAAAGTCAGCGGAGAAGGTATCAATATATTTACTTTCACCATGATCTTGAGACAGAAATAATAAATATTATAATGTAATAAAATAAAAAATAAAATAATGATAAATAAATGACAGAAACAAAATTCACAGATCTCATTAAGACTTAATTTTTTTTTTCTAAGCCGGAAACTTCTTTTAATTCACGTAGTTTTTTCTCATTGTAGTCTGACCATGAGAATACAAAACATAGTCTCACGAGTCCATTAACCGAAGTAAATATCGAAGGAAATGGCGTGACTTAACTCAATGCCAAACAATTACAAATTAATGAATGCATTTCTGGATCTAGTGTATACGGTTTGTAAGTTTAGCATGAATAGATTTAGTTATCTAAGTATATCATATGAGGGTGAATATTAGGTAGATTAAGATAGGTACATTGTATTATTATAGATATGGGTAGGGTCTTATTTCTATAGGGTCCTATTATTTTAGGGTCTTATTGATAAACACTAATTTAGCTTTTGTTCAAGACTCCGTCTGCGTGAAACAGGGTTTCCGAGATAAAAGTCTCGCTATTTTCCCGGGATAAAAAGCCTATGTCTCTCCCAGGGTCCCAAACTATCTCCATACCAAATTTAATCGCACACTTAATGGGTAAACCTTTAAAAGCGTTTTTGCCCTTTCTAATTGTGTAATTTAAACTATAATTATGGATATATATTTTATATAATAGTCAAAAAAATATGACACAAATTATTATGGGAGAAATACAAGAAAGTAGTAAGTACTTAGTGTCGTGTGAACGTTTTTCGTAAGAATATTTTTAAATATTGAATTCTGCGGATTATATGTAAGATTTTTGTAAACACTAAATACTCAAGTTTAAGTTTATAAGTGTATAATATGTTTGTATAAACCGGCATCATTAGAATACATAGTAAATACAATCACCAAGCAATGCCCGATAAGAAAGAAGCAATTAACTTACATACCTGCCAAGTTCCAAATCCAATTCGCGGCATGCGATCTCCTCCTTCAAGTTCTATATACTGCGGGATCGACATCATAAATTATCAGCTGTATTTTGTAGTGTTGACAGGTATTTTTTAGTGTTAACAGACCAGCGTATAAAAACACAATGGTAGCGAGAGGCGCTCGCGCGGCACTTTGGTACACACAACTAGCCTTGGCTTTACGCTTCATGTAATATATAAAGTACCGGTTTGACGCAGAGCAGTGGAGTGGTTATGTTGACCGTTATTCAGAATTCCAACTTGTTTCGGTTTAAAAACAATGTAACTTCCAAACTTAATTTGGTTTTTGAACGAAATTGATTAAATATCCATTTGTATTTGTTTGTTATGCAGAAAACGGACAAGGTATTCAATCGGTCAATATTAAACTAAGCAGTAAAATTTGTTTAGACCTTTGGCATTCTCATGTAAATAATGAATAATAACAGAAAATTTATTATTTGTCGGTCTTTTATGAGACTCATCACCGTAGAGCCCGACCAGTCATTATGTAGACAAAAGTCTCTAGCAAGTCTACCACTAACAATAACTTAATAAGTAATTAATTAATAATTTATCATTAACATTCTTAATTCACTATTCTTTTGACCTTATTGACAAACTGACTTTGCGGATGACCAATACCTCAGTCTCCTCCGTGACCATGAAGGCTGTTAAGTAGTTTAACATTCGCGTAAATATAAGGATCATTCATACTGACAAAATTATCATCGTATGAATTCAAAGTTTTAGAAAACAAAAACAATATAGTAAGTATAATATATATCTTTTATTTATTAAAAGCAATGCTGGGAGCAATGTGTTTAAATACAGAATATAGTAAGTATATATTTGTTCCAGGTAAGGTTGACTACCAAACATTAGATTGCACTAGTTATTATCATCTTCATCTAGACTTAACAACATACAATACAAAAGCTCTTGAGTAGAGCTGACCATAGAGCTACTGCGATATTTGGAGCGAGATTGCATTTCGACGTTTTTTGGTCTTTTACTATTTACATTTCCTAACAAAACTATAATCTGTGATATCAGATTAGATTGGCTATTCCTTTTGCTCTACCAAAGGTACGGCTGTGGTACTGGCTATGTGGAAATCGCAGCAAAGAGCTCGATGTTATACCATTCTGTATCTAAGTATGTGTTCTAAATTCTAACATATAAATAGGTATATGTAACATCATAAGGTCACCTTTGCTTCTCCTTGTACATAAGATCTATTATAGTTTAATGACATATATAAATAAGTATACCTTTATAGTGATATTAAAATCCCTCATTATAATAATGTCTATAAATCTCAGAATAAAGACTTTTGTATAAATAATATATTTTTTCGTAAAACCTGAATAGTGCACTACGTTAAATTTTACTTAATTTTGCCGCTTCGACTGCTAATTCGATGATCTAAATAATGTTTATTGATGCAAAAGCAATGATATTACTTATTCGTCCGAATTGGTCTACGATATTCATCCCTATTTATTATTTTGTCTTTATTGAAATAAGCTCGAATTTCATCGCGGTTTTCTCCGAGGAAATACTTAATAATATAAAAAAAACACGATAAAATTCGGAAAATGGTTTTATTTCAAAGTCTAATATTCGCGTAAACATATACTGGAATATTTTTTTGTGTCTACTTGTCATCAAGTATAAAAAACAAAAGAAAACCCTTACGTACACTTAGTTTGAAAGCAACATTATTTTTTCTCATTGTTGCGTAATATTTGCAATCAAATCAGATAGTAAGCAAACCTATTTAACGAAGTGGATAAATAAAGTATACGTGCGTGTAAACAATAAAATAAAACACGTTCACCAATCACCTACACATATCAAAATAGTATATTGCAAGGCAAAACAACATATTTTAGCAATTCACAAATAGTTGCATTACAAACTTCAGTATTATAGACACGGTATATCAACCTCATTCGATAATTGTTAAATTTTATCTCCATCTATTTGCACAAAATTCAATTGAAAAAGCGTAAAGATTCCATTGGTGAGATAATTGCTTTAGGGATGTAGTTTGTAAACATTTGCAAAAGATATCATTGCGATAGATCTCTTGTAATTGCCATTGTTATTATTTATTGTTGGTCAGGACATGAGTTTTGTGGACACGAAACTTCCTATTATGTTGCAAGTTTAATTATATTATTATACATGCGGTACTTTGAACAAGCCCATTGTATTATAACCATTTTGTCAACAACACTTATGTATCGGCAAATTATTAAATTCATGTAAGTGTACACTGCAAACCTACAAAAAATATTTTGACTAGTAGTACTTATAGATATTAGATCCATAATAGACTTTCTTTCAGATAATATATTTTTTTATTTATTTCAAGTTAATAAATAGAAACAAAAGTCACCTGTAAGTTCTGTTTCATTAGATAGAGAAAGGTCTAAAAAACATAAACAGAATTCATTTTACATGAAAATAAGCAAAGCAAATAATTTTATTCATTACTACATTTACCAAAAATATTTAAATATTAATTTGCATCTTTGTGCAGTATCGCATTACATTCATTAACTTCTGAAACATAATACATTACATTTTAATTTTCTCACATGCCCTTAAAGTAATAACATTCTATTGTGTGAATAGTATCTATTTCCCATTCATGTTGTGGTCCGTATGAATGAGTTTGCGTCACAACACTTTTGGACTCATTGGTGCGTGCTCCCCATTGCTTGCGGTCAATGATAAGATCATCCTATAACGTAAGGGGCGGAGCATTTCGACTCCTCCTATATTGTGGGGTAGTTTTAAGGCTGGCCATCAGTATTATGCGTTTAAACGTTTCGGGGTGTCGTCACGGTTAGTGCAACTATGGATTCCCCCGTGCAATCTACGTCAAAGTGTCTCCGTTCTGATTTCAGTATTGAAAGGATTCTGAGTGACGATTCCGGAAGCAGTAGAGAAAGAACAATTGAAACACCGAGTTGGTTGTGTTGTACACGGTATAGACCGCCGCGAGTTCCACGTTAGTGTTTCTCATAATTTTAAAATGTTTTGTCCACAACTGTGCTTAATATTTGTACTACTTAACTAATACTAATTGTACTGAGTATTAATATTACCTATAGATACTTAATCATTGGCATATTACACAAATGGTTCTTCTACCTAGATATTTTCGAGTCTCCTAATTACAAAACAATAGAATAGAACTCGATCAAATAATAAAATTTAAGCTTGCTACATTTTATTATTCGTGTATCCGAGATGCATAATGTAGCCTAAAGATTCAAGCAAGAGCGAATCGTTGCTCGCCATCTGTTCAGTAAAGTTGTAGACACTGATTACTTAGGGAAGTTACGTTATATGCAGAGTTCATATTAAGTACCTACCTAGAAACTTCTTGGAGATATTAAATTATTTTGAATTTAACAGGATCTGTGAACAGTGGGTGTAAGTCGCGCCGGTCCGGGCGGCACGCGCGGGTGCCTTTCACAGCGGCGCAGGCGTCGGCGCTGGAGGCTGCGTACGCGCGCGCGCCTTACCTCGCACCGCCCGCACTCCGCGCCCTAGCTGCTGCCTTGCAACTACGCGACGACCGGGTAAGTTACCTTCGCAATTATCTTTTTGCCAGAATTACGTTCACAAGGCACACAGTTCGTCCATCAATTCTAATGATAATGGTTCATTTGAGACGGATTTTTAAACCATAAAGAATATATTATATACTAGCTTCCGCTCACAGCTTCGCCCGCGTGGATTTCGGACTTCAAAAATGGAGGAGGTGTTCAATTTGTCGGGATGTTTTTTTAATGTATGGTGGTATGCAGGTGGTCCGATTGTCCGGTCAGGGTCTGATGATGGGATTCAGTATTCACGCGTGATGGCTTATTATTAGCATATCATGTATAACTTTGGGGTTTCTATACCGATGTCTATGATTCTGTTTTGTGGAATATTTAATAATGTTAACCTTTTTAATTAGGGATGACTGAGAGTGTTATAAACGTAAGAGTAGACAAATATAATAAGAAAGCTTCGAACTGCTAAGTTATCGGGAGTTACACGTGTTATTGTGAGTCAACCATAAAAGATAGACATATGCTGTCGTGGGATATTTTTTACATAATTTTAAGGAGAACATTTCCGTCATACATGATTTCTGTGTAGCTTTAACCATTAAGGTAGCACACGCGACGGAAGCTTAAAAATGGAGTAACTTCTCCCGTTTTCCCAACATTTCCCTTCACTGCCCTGCTCCTATTAATTGTAGCGTGATGAAAAGTATACTATAACCAGCACAGGAGTATGACAAATAATTGTACCAAGTTTCGTTAAAATCCGTCGAGTAGTTTTTGTTTCTATAACGGTTATACAGACAGACAGACAAAAAATTTACTAATTGCATTTTTGGCATCAGTATCGATCCCTAATCACCCCCTGATAGTCATTTTGGAAATATATTTCATGTACAGAATTGACCTCTCTACAGATTTATTATAAATATAGATATAGATAAGGCGAACTTTACAACAGTAGGTAACCAGTGTACATAATTATGATGTAGCTCTAAATTATAAGCGAACCCAATACTTTTAGCATTATGTGTTTAGTTTGGCATATGGTTTGGAATTGAAAATAAAATCCGTACACCTAGCCTAAGGTAGAATACGGCGAATAAAGACATGTGAATTTCGACTACTTAATCAAATTCTCTTGTATTTAGATACGTACTATGTTCATTGTACGCAGGCAAAAACATCGTAGACCTGTATTTATCCGCGTAATTTCCAAGGTTAAACAGAGTAATCAACTAGCCTGTGTGCATCCATAGAGTGCGTGCATAATCGCTAAACATTGTCATTGAAGTACAACATAGCGAACAATAAGTAGACTTCATCGCTATAGATCGTAAATATCTAATATGCTAGAGTTTAGATTTTTATTAAGCCTATCTAGGAACCGTCCTCTAATTTTTGGTCCTTCGAGCTAGATTTAAATACATTTAAACTTTTTCTACTAATTTTAGATAAAAATCTGGTTTCAAAATCGTCGTGCACGCGAAAGAAGAGAAAAATATGCGAATATTATTCCGCCGGTTGGCGTTACGCTGCCTCCATCTTCAATGCACAGGGGTTTGATGAACGCGCATATGCCATGGCTGGCACTCGAAAAGGCTGAAGAAAAAAATGTTGATTGTAACATGTACGCTGAAGCACCAGCTCAAATAAGTACAGAATGCCATAATGAAAATGAATCGCCGCAAAAATCGTGTTCCTTTGTGTCTCCTCGTAATTCTGCATCAAGTGAAGAAGATAGACCAGAAAGCCCATTAGATGTCGAGTCATTAGAAGAGTAAATTATTAAATATAGTTTGTAAATTAAAATTATACTGTGATACCTAACTGTGTACTATAATATATAGAAATATATGAATTAAAAGATTGAATATTTTCATTATGTACCTACGAGTTATGTTGCTAAATGTTTAGCAGCCAAAAATGTACTATTTCATATTTCTCAAAGATCGGGTCAATCAATTCTGGTGGTAGGTACCAACGAGATGCTAATAAGTATGTAAATATTCATATTAGTTTTCAAATCGCTGTCAATATTTAACAAACAGGACATATTTTTTCTAAGCGTGTAGCATCAGCGTAATTTCGCTTGAATTATTAAAAATATACTTAAACCTATGATTTATAATTTATTTAGTACCGATATTACCTAAATAGTAAATCTTCTAGTGCTTGCATATTGACCTTTATTATGACGATTATGACATTAACATAATTAACGAGACAGTTTTATGGCAGTGTCGATAAAGTGTAAGTAAATACGTAGTTATCGGCCTACCGGATTCTGCATTAAATAATCCGCGCTGATTAATAATTATTTAAGTATAACAAGATTTAATTCATAATAATTATAATCGCACAGTATAATTATCTTAAATAGATGTAAGTTAGTTACAAAGAGCAATGTATATTATTATAATATTTCATTTTAATTATTTTTTATTAATTATTCCTTGCAGTGCTTAATTTAAGGTTCTTTGTAGTTTTGCAACTGATTATAGTCTTGTCGCTGAGGTGTTTTGACCATCCGATGAGTTTGCTTGACGTTATTTTCTCATCTTAGGTAAATACTAATATTGTCAATGTAAGTTTGAAGAGGCTTAGAGTTTTGGATGCAATTAGGTACCTACAAATATAGACCATGTCTTAGATTACTATTATATACGTATTTTTTTCTGGGAAAACAATACGGGACATTTTTCTAGATAAAGTCTTATTTCAGCGAAGTCGCAAGCAACAACTTGTCTATAATATATATTTATTTTAATAAAGAAGAAATTAATGTTGACAAGAATCTTCAGCGTTAGCTTTTATTATTTTTTGTGGCTCACTTTACATATAGGTAGAGTCGAGTGCATAATTTTCCCTTCTTTTTTTATATTATGGCTGCCACCGTTTATTTATCTGTGATTTTGCCAATTTCGAGTAATAATTGCAGATAAAAAACAAAAAGAGATTATAAAATCAGCTCGCCATTTTGTTAACCTACAGAATCTAAAATTATCTAATTTTCCCTTATAATAATTTCATTCCGGTGAATGAAACTCTTCTCCATTCATTAGTTGACGGTGAGCGTGTCGCAGCATGTGTCACCGAATCAATATAGTTGCCTAATGTGTTTTTACAACGTGACCTGAGTTTATCGTGACACGTCGCGATCGCAACGTCTGGCGTGATACTGTCAACACTATGCCAATCACCTCTTGTTATTTCTATGAGTACAAAAACAAACTCTTTTATATTTTCTTTCTATTAAATACATTTAGGGTTGTCTACGTGTCTTATCCCATGAGGATCGGCGCAAAACAGTTATTCATGCAAGGTTTTTTTTTATTGCCTTAGTAGGCATACGAACAAGCAGTCCGCCTGATGGTAAGTAGCAGCTGCCGCCCGACTAAAGCAATGCTAGAGACAGCCAAGCCGTTGCCTACCGGGTGGTAAGCACTATTTATTCTCTTAAGGTATTGAATCGACGAGCTCTGGCTATAGCACGCATGCGCTACCCGGAGATTTTTACAACTTCTGACTAAATGCTACTCGTCACATAAATGTATAAGCCGACTGAATACAATTCACAGTAACCTATGCTCCGAAATAATTTCTAATAAAATAAGAAGTTACCATCTACAGTAGCCGTTGATGTGAATATATCGTTGACAATAGATTTAATATAGAAAGAAAAATAATTAAATGCTCTAAAAAGAAATAAATAACTTTTAATTGAATCAAACTTTGTTTTATACAATATAGTGAAAAAGCTTGTGCGAAATTTACTTTTGTCAACAGTAACTTACATAATTATTGTATTATCTACACAAGTACCTATGTAGGTAGATATATACATACAAACAACAATAGAAAATCAACGATCTCTCCTACACCGCCGTTGTACTTTTAAATTTTGTAAATCACATTCGTCTTTCGGTATGATAAGTCATGGATACGACCGACGAATGGCGATGTTGATGTTTTGCTACGTGACTAAAATTACAAATTATAATTGGTTTTTCTTTAATAGTATCTAATAACTTTCAGGCAAGAATTATAGTTTAAGCCTACACAGTTCGTATCTATGTTAGCACAGAGTTGATAGTTTAGGTAAGGTTAGATATATCAACCGCAATACTCATGAAGTAAGTAAATAGTAGTAGTAATTTCAGTAATAATTATCTAGCAATTGTCATAAATTTAATACTACATATATTTGGTAACTAAATATATTTTGCAAAGGATTAGGAAATAAATTAAATATAGTTTTGTTCCAACTAGATTTTATTTCATCCTAAATTGCCACTACCTAATTACATTAAAAAAATAAATTAATGATTTTCTTTAGTGACATTTTGTTTTTGTTTTATCGAATAGGTACGTTGGTACCTATATTGATATATACCATATAAGGTACATATACGTACATACAATATAGGTATACATATACCTATGTTGATACACAGGACTTGTATTTAGACAAAATTATTCTAATATTTGTGCCATTACTACTGTAAGGTCTACTAATAATTTCTAATTACAGATATTATAGAAATTAACAAATATCAATTACATTATAATGTATGTAAAAATACTAAAGGTTCATCCACGTACTTGAATGTTATAGAAAACGATAAGTAGTTTAGGATTTCTAAGGAAATAGATTCCAATAAACTTTAACCAAAATCGAACAATTAATTTATCTTTTGCTCTGCTGTATACAGGCTAAACCATTTTTTTTTTACATTGAACGCTAATATGCGTTAAAACCTCAGTTAAAACATTGTTTCCTGTTATTCAAAAATGACACGTGGCAAGTGACGCTGTCCAAAGAGTATGTAATCACTATGCTGCTGAAAGTAAACAATTAATAATGAGGAAAACAAAATAACGAATAAATGCAAATGATAAAGAGTAACATGTGGTACCTATTAAATACGTATTGCAGTAAATATAATGTTTATTTCTAGATTTCTTGTTTGTTTCGCTACTATGTATATCAAGCTCCAAAAATATAAAATGTTTGGAACTCTACTGCATTACAATACCTACGAATTTGGTCTACCTACTCAAAATATAATCCCGAATGGCTTTGTACTACATAAACTAGACTTAACGAGATAAAAACGTATGTGCAATTCATAAAGTTGTAACTATAATTGATGGGAGCTACATTTGTAAGTTTTACCCGCGCAGGTTTTTCACATAACTTTCTTACGCCAACAACTTCATTAGCAAGTATAACGAAGGATACATAAATATATTAAACAATTATTCGCTTACGTACAACTTACGTAAGCAACTTACGTAAATAAAACTTACAAACATAAATCCCGCCTTATCATTACAAGTATTTGGCAGATTGAGCTGCCTACAAGGTAAACCCTTATTTAGCGCTTTGGCTTACACCTATAATTTTAAAACATCAAATAGAATCTATTGTAGCTACGGTGTTTGATTTTGGACAGCTTTATTGATCACACACATATCACGAATGTCACGGTTGATTATTTTCAACAGAAACTGCCCTGACTCCTTCGGTTAAACTTTGTTCCTCTGTTTGAGCATTGCTCACTCCTTCACCAGTCGTCTTGCTTAGGATCTCGTAGTGTGCTGCCTCCTCTTTGGGTGGACTGGTCTCGTCTGTTATGTATCTGATGAATGAAAAAATAATCTAGTTTTTATTTTTTTTTATTTTTCATCGGGGCTCCGGCAAAGTGGCCTCATGGCATCTTATGGTAAGTAAAGAGATGCCCAAAAAAAGCAACATTTTCACGCCATCGGAGCCGCGGCTAAAGCTAGTTGTTAATAAAGTTTATGTATTTTTTTTAAATATATTTTACCCGGGCTATGTCAGATATGTTACCTACTAATGATACAAATTAATATTGAACGAAACAAAAAATAAGTCCGCAAGTTCATTGTTCCAATCGAGAGATATGATCACCAAAAAGGATAAAAACCGTTTCCCTGAATTTCTTTCCAAATTTTCTAAAAGTTTTTCGAGCTCACTTTGCAATAAAATAACCTCAAAAAATAGTTTAGAACATAGAATTATATAAGATACATAAGTGGCCACACACCCGCAAGCTTTGAAGAATGCGGAGGCGGCGGGGTTGTGCGTGAGCACTGTGAGCCGTACGTAGCGCATGCGCGTCGCGTGCGCCAGCTTCTCCAGAACGTTCAGTACGCGCTGACCCAGCCCGCGCCGCCGTCCCTCCGCTTCCACTTGCACTTCGTAACTGCAATAATTGGAAAATAATTGAGAAAATTAATATCGAGGAAAGGTAATCAACTTTATAAGTGGCGATAGCCTAGTATATAGGGGGAGTGGAACGGATTGCCGAGACGAAGGTCCGTAAATTCAAAGCGCCAACCTCTTAAGTTAGTGTGTTTTCTTTGTACATACATATATATAACTTTGTTTATTGCTTACTTTAAGATTAAAGGAAAATATCGTGAGGAAAACTGCATTCCTCAGAAGTTCTCCTTGGAATTTCGAAAGTATGTAAAGCCTGCCAACCCGCATTAGGCCAACGTGGTGGACTAAGGACCTAAACCCTCTCAGTAGTCTAATATTGCTGGCCACGGCCATAGAAAGCATGGGCCTACAGTAGTGGGACAGTATATAAAACGGGCCCGATATTATTAATAGTCATACTAAAGATTAGGCGGTGGTTGTGTAAGAACTAGTATTTTAGGAAAAAAACTAACAAGTACGAATAGTAAGTACTTTCTTCTAAAAGTATGCTCGGTATTTTTATTACAGCAATATCATAATGTATATTTTTTCAACATAATATTAATTTAATTAGTTTTATTATTTTATATTGCTGCACAAATACTATAGCAGAACTATATTATTCTTTGTTAATTTCTTAACGTGGATTTGTATTACTAACGGGCACAAAATCCGATAACTACGAGGCTTGGTACGAGCCAATTTTAACTGCATTAAATCTCGTATTTTTATATCTATCACTATACAGCCGAATGATCGGTGCGTATTATCTAAGAATTAAATCTTCGTGTGACATTCGCGCGGGTCAGTACAAGTACAATGTGACTGTATGTATACGTACTACTATAATGCTTTTGCCGAGGGGGTTAATGAGCTGATAAAACTAATTGGTGACTGCATCTTATTTATTGAAACGCAAATTGTGTAGAATCTCCATGAAGTTTAATCTTTAGTTGCCAGGGCGCCGATGGTGTTATCTCACAATTGCTGCTAGCGAAGAGAAAGTATACATTGAGAAAGATGGGCATTGGCCAGAGTTAACAATCGGGAAACTTTGTGAGTTAAACTCGAACAAATTATAGCGACAAACTCCACAAAGTGGTTATATTGCAATGTCGAAAATTTTAATTAATTTGAAAAGATATAATAATTTTGGCTGATACTTTTTGTTAACAATGTTACTAGTATGGTTTTTTCAAAATAAAATCTGTATAACATATATTGTTAGGTTTCCAAGGGGAAAAGCTCTTCGGGAATTATGGATAAAATTGCATTTTGCAAATGCAATATTTTACGTAGGGACCGTGGAATAAACATCGCATGTTTAGTGTTAATTACCATGGCGATAAGCACTTAGATTCTTATTGTCTTAAATAAATGCAGTTCATTTTAATAAGGACCGTTTAAATATCGACAGCTCCCTACGAAAAGTATCGAATTTTGCAGATTCGATACTATACGTAGGGACCGTCAACATTTTAAAGATTCTTGTGTCATTAAGACGTTGCGTCACTGCGCGCCGGTGTGGAAGTATTATATGGTTTCCACTCTTTTCCCTCTCTTTTGACTGTCTATTTGTTTTTTATTGTATTTTATAATATATTATTTTAAGTTTATTGGTATATGTATATAAATGTTGGTATATATTATAAATAAAACATATTATAATATAAATTTAGGTGACTGAACGTCATCTATATACATTTTGAGTGCAGAGAGAGTCCATTATTTAATTATATATTATATTTATTTTTTATTTATGATATTACTTTTCCCCACTCTTTTATCTATACATAGAATAAAACAAAGTCCCCAAAACCTGTCTGTGTGTGATCGATTTTCACAAAATCTTCTAACCGGATTTTTGTACGGCTTTCACTAAAAGATGGTGCAATTCTTGAGTTACGTTTAGGTTAAGTACATTACGGTTTCATCTCTTGGGTCGAGATTTATGCGGGAAAAGCTTTGTGATACACTGATTTCCACGCGGCCCAATCCGCGAACACAGCTAGTCTGTTATAAAAAAAGGGGCGAAGGTCTACTACGGAGTTCCTTCCTGAGATAACTCCTGGGCGTTTGGTGCTCACACCAAATATACATATGCAGGTATCCGTTCAAGTTGCTAGTCCGGAGGTTTGCCTAGAACGTTCGCTGGATATCCCGATAAAAACAAACTCGAAAAAAAGCCTAATGTGAAATAGGAAATAAAATATACAATCTAAATAAACCCTCATCATTTTATCTTAAATTAAAAATACTACACGCAGTCGGAGAATCAAATCTGCTCAGATGTTGTCATCTAGTAACAAACATCCAAACATCTTTACAATACGCATTTATAATCATTTACAGTAAAATAAATATTTGCATCGATATCGATATGCGATATTATTAAAAACAGCACTTAACTACAATACCAAAATGTGTGTGGAGTTGATGCCATTTTAGGGTAATATTTTGCTTCAGGGCACGTGGCTTTAACTGAGATTCTATACTTTCTTTTATTTAACATATTTTGTCATTAATCTGAAGTAATGCATATGTAGTGGCGATAGCCTAGTTGGGTGTGGAACGGACTGCCAAGACGAATGTCCGCAGGTTCAAATCCCAAGGGTACACACCTCTGACTTTTCTAAAATCATGTGTGTATTCTTTGTGAATTTATCGTTCGCTTTAACGGTGAATGAAAACATCGTGAGGAAACCTGCACATCTGAGAAGTTCTCTATAGGAATTTCGAACGTGTGTGAAGTCTACCAATCCGCACTAGGCCAGCGTGGGGGACTAAGGCCTAATCCCTCTCAGTAGTAGAGGAGGCCCGTGTTCAGCAGTGGGCAAGTATATAATACAGGGCTGATATTATTATTATTATTAATGCATATGGACATAGGAAATCGATTATACAGGGTGTCCCAAAAAATAGTGTCAAGCGGAGGTCCAGAGATAGAGCAGAGCACCCCTTGGGATATCCGAATCACTCCCATGTATGTCCTGCGATTTTTCATAGTTTTCGAGTTATGAATATTTTTCAGAATTTTTAAAAATTTTCGATTTGAACTACTATTAAATTTATTTTTTTTTTAAAGTGGAAGACTTATTCGAGATTTTTTGTTGCAACAATGTTCATTAGTTTTACTTTTTGCTTAAAACACTCAGCTTCGTAACTTTAATGAAAATTATGAAAATAATGGTTTGCTTATCCCCTCGGCCCCTCGGCCCACGTTTACAACCCTTAAACAGCGAGAACGAAACATGCAAAATTAATTGAACTTAAACATAGATATGCCAAATGTTTAACTCATAGCTTTCTTGCAGTCATTTTCGGTTAGTTAACAAATTAAATAACCTTAGGAATGATGAGACGTTAAAAAAAAATTGTAATCTAATGGCAAATTTTAAGAATTTTCCAACTCGCTGTCTTTTAAGGCTGATTTTAGTCAAAGTAGCCCCATGAAGAACTATGTTTTCTTATGAATATGTAAATTGGAATCTGGAGATTTTTTTGACCTACCTTAGACTTACGAAGTCACCTATTTAGATTTTTAAATTTAAAGTAGAAAATTTAAGTCATATTTCATAGAACGTAAGATTTTCACTTTACACTAACATTTTCATAATTTTCATTAAAGTTACGAAGCTGATTGTTTTAAGCAAAAAAGTACAACTAATGAAAATTGAGTTGCAACAAAAAAATAACGAATAAGTCTTCTACTTAAAAAAAATCCATTTAATGAACTCGGGAACTAGGAAAAATCGCGGAACATACATGGGGGTGATTCGGATACCTCAAGGGGTGCTCTATCTCTGGACCTCCGCTTGACACTATTTTCTGGGACACCCTGTATAAATGAATCCCTGTTTCCCTTGGTTTACGCCATAACTTAAAAATTATTTAATCGATTTCATTCATTTTTTTGTCTGAAATATGACTTTAGTTCCCAAAATGTTGTTGAGTAGAAACTAAACGAAAATCCGCAATTCGAATTAATTATTCATAGCTAAGACAGGACGTCTGTTGGATCGGCTACATACATACATACATAACATCACGCATTTTATCCCCGAAGGGGTATGCAGAGCCGCAACTAGGGCACCCACTTTTCGCCAAGTATGTTCCGTCCCATGATGTGATAGGGGGCGAGCCTATCGCCATATCGGGCACAAATTCCAGACTCCGGGCTGATACTGAGCAGACAAAACCCAAATATCACTTTGCCCGACCCGGGATTCGAACCCAGGACCTCAGAGCGCTATTGTACCGGACGTGCAATACAACTACGCCACCGAGGCAGTCGGCAGGATCGGCTAGTTAGTTAATATTAATTCAATTTATGTATAAAGAAGTTTAAAACTTTCAAGTTGCAGAGTAAATTTTGTAGCCAGAGGTTAGTTTAGTTTTGACATTTCGTGAAAGTTCGAGTCAAGTTTCGTTTATGATGTGCGCCTACATTTTTTAAAGAATATAATGATAACACTGATAATGATTTAAAATATACACATAGATATCTTCTCTTATAAAGTTTATATTTTGTTCAATTATCGTCTGGATCTACGTAGACTAAATATTTTTTTTGGATGTTATGTTTTCCGTATAATTTGGCGTGATGTTTATAAACAGAGATTTTTTTGAATCTGTTTAAACGTCGAGATATTTAATATCGCCAAATAAAATAGGTGGATAAAGTATGACTTACTTTTGACGTATTAGTACGCGTTACAATTTTTATACAGCTACAATATCTTAGCCGTTATCGCAGAATTTAAATATTCTTAACACTGATCTCATCAAACGGTCACGGATTCGATCCCGCACCACTATTCACACATATCACAAAATTCGACACAATCCGTTCCACATCGTTAACACGAGTCGAGGACGGTAGTCCTAGAGTGAAATTAACATATTGGCAGGGCCTCCGTGATAACGACTGAAGAAAGTTTTCATCCGCGCGATCAGTGTAGCCGGGTGGCATGCGACAATGTGCACTTTGCTATCTGACACGGGGCAGGTGACGTCACCGGTTATCTTCGCAAAGGGTGCACGACGGCTGCACGCGAGTGCGCTGCGCAAACGGCATCGAGAAGCAGAGAGATGCGGCTGGTGTGGCTAGTCCTGTGTGTGGCGTGCGTAGGCGCAGCGGACGGCGCGCGCATCCTTGCCGTGCTGCCCACCAACACCAAGAGCCACTACGCTATGTATGGCCGGCTCATCCAAGCGCTAGCCAACAAGCAACACCAACTCACCGTCGTGTCCCATTTCCCAATGGTAAGTTACAATTCAGTGGATAATTGTTGATTGATCATTGCGTTTTCGCTAAAATCTCGTTCGACATTAAAACCTGAATAGATTTTCTAAATGAGTGAACATTTTATACATCCCTAACTTGTATATAATTAAATCATAATATGGGATACTTTGTAGAAAAATATAAGAAGTGACAATTTGATAAAATCCTTGAAAACTCTATTCATAGCTCGGAAACTTTTCTAACTCGTTTTCCACGAAATGTAAAAAATCTTCTGTGAAAACTGAAACTCCATTTTTTTAGAGATATAACACGTGTTGCTATGCAGTATGTTTATAGATATAAGATTTTTTGCACTTTGTTTTGACTTTCCAACTGCAACACGATTACAATAGATAAATTGTGGCTAATATGTGATATATATATCCCATTTAATATGATAGGGCGAATTTAACCTATAACAATTAAATGACATTGTATTATTTGCATATTACTTGGCATAAGTGTAAACCTTGGTGGCAAGGAAACCACGTGTATTATATTAGTGAAATTTATTATTTCACAAATCGTTACAACATCGTCATTGACGCTGTAAGGAATTTATAGGCATAGTAACTTTGAAATTACCATAACTGTATTTCCGTGGGTCATAAAAAAACACTTACAATTTCATAAAAATTCTGTCATATCATATGGACTATTGCAAGTGAAGCTTATGGCAAAAAAAAAATGAAGTTCTGAAACTTGTCCATGTTGAGCCTATTTGTACCTCTAGATGAGAATATATTTGGAGGTTAATTTATAAACTCATAGGCTAATTATTTATGTTAAGTTAGATAGAAGGACTTTTACTGAGTCTATTTTTCAAATCAACCAATTTTATGGTTACAATAAAGTTTTTATGGCTGTGGTTTATGTAGAAAATTTACACATATTTTAAAAAAAATTCAAGTTGGACTTTTTATCAACGTAACCGGAAGTTAATACTCCAGATTCACTTACTCTTCATCTTATTTTAAAAAGGAAAAAGTAGTAACAGGTCTTCAAATCAAAAAATATATTCACCCTCATATCAACTAAGTATAACTACGAAAAAGCTGTTTATGAACGAATTTCAGAACCATACGTGTTCTTCGCTGTCTGCTTCACTTGAAATACCTCATTTTATATATCTGCATATCTATAATCCGGCAGTCATTTCGTAAGATCACACGTGTAAATATAAGGGAGTCCAACTGAACGTCTTCCATACTCCAAGGTGTAAACCAACTTTATGGACTTGTAGTGCCAATGCCAATTGCCCTATGTCCTACGAGATACTTATTATATTCCTCGGTAATGCTTCTACGCTATACATTTAGGGCCTTACTAATACTTGCTGTATACATCTGCCATAGTTCTATAATGTTCTGTCTCGGTTCCTCTGACAGTACATGTCATTTAACATAGCAAGACAAGACACTGAATAATTATTAAAGACGTCCAATGTTTATTAGTAAGGTGGATACAGTAAAACTCGTGAATCTGGATTTTTCAAACTGGCGACATACATTATAATTTTTATACCATTGCATGCGACAAGACTAATGAAGCCATAAGCAATGGAAGATTATGCGATAGAACGCATATTGAATCTAACGGAACTGCGAATTAGTTTTGTATGACACGAGTAGCCTTAATGGACAAAGTTGCAAATTGAACTACATTCCATTATATATGGTTAGTGGAAATTATATATATCATGGGGCTAACACGCGTGCCCACATAATGAAGTGTTGACTATGATACGAATAGACAATTTATGAATTCGATCTGTGTTGCAGGGTACATATTTAAAAACGTTGCGCTTATTGAATGCATTCAATTAGTTTGTACGATATTAAAAGTTGTATTGATACGATGAAATACTACTAAATATTCCAATGATTACTGTTAAGTACTTCTAGAACTACCTGTACATTTGTGTTGTACCATATATCGAGCCGAAAATTCTGACGGTTTCAAACACTTACATAATATTGTGCAATTTCAGTTTTTACATAATATTAATAAATTACATTTGCATACCTGTTTATTGTGCAATCAAAAGTATTATTATCAATCCGTTTTCAAAGAAGGAATAAGTAACTATTTTACAAAGATATTGATCAAGAAAATAAACCATGTGATATAATTCATTATATTATATGTCATTATATGGCGACAATTGTTACGTTTAAACCTTCCCAGCCACGGCATAAAACCCATTTCCATGACCAATCCTAAGGTGTATTTAAACTATTTTTGTCATTAGTTTATTAATTACAACACATGAAGCGGATCTTGATGTAATTTTTATCACGTAATAATTTGTACGAAATGTCACAACAAACATCAATTGTAAACAATTGCATGCGAATTATCATACTCTTTCAATACCTTTGTCATAAATACGTTACTTACACGAATTATTGAATATATATTAACATGATAAGGGAGTCACATTGACATGCATTCAAAAATAAAAGTGAAGAGGTTCATCGTTATAAATCATTGAAGATATCATAGGTGAGGGAAAAATTATAATTATTACACGTATGGATTGAAGACATTATAAATTGTGTAGCTCTATATAAATTTTAATTAGAATGTTGTAAAACGGTTATATGGTTAAAGGATCGTAAAATAATGAAAATATTGCCATATCGTCCATATACCAAGTGACCATTTCTGGCCGGGGATGATATGCTCCCAAAATGTTGTTAGTAAATCGTCTTTTATCCTTACGTAAAAGAACGATTATTAACAAACATTGATCCAACATGTTATCAATAAAACCCTTTATCTTTGTCATTGGATAACCTAAACCAATTTTTATGTTTCAACCTTAACCTGGAGGGTCTTTGAGCATACCGCACACGACAGTCTAACGTTCTGCTAAAGTTCTGTGTTCACTAAGTGGGAGAAGTAATATTTCCATATCAGCTATAACAGTTACATAATGCACCTTTCTGCGCGAGAGCTGTGTGATACCCCCGTTATGGAATTCTGGTAAGATTCTTTGCTATTGTAGCGATATTCTTTAGCTGTCGAATACACCATTAACAGCAATTCAAAGGGGTTATTAAACTAAGAATTTCTGTTGCCAAGCCTAAAGTCGGTAGGCAAGGTGGACACACCTTCGTTATTATAGTTTACAAAGTAGTTAATCTTGCCATTGTTCATAGTTATACTATCCAATCATTATGAAATAAATTTAGGTTTTACTTTATATATTAATCAGTTCTTACGTGCGAGATGTCAATGAACTTGTATCAAATTGTTGAAGGGTGATTACGTAATTCATTGGTGATATTTGCATGTTTTCATGCACAACTATTTTATACCTACACACACTAGTGCGATTAATGGCCAAACAATAAAAAAACACAAACGTGCATACCTATCTCGAAGTCATGATCTTGGTGCGCGTGCGCATTGCGTATTATATTTAATACTTTCTACTATTTCACATTTACTTTTGATTTATTGGGCTGTAAAGCTATATTACTAAGATAATACGTTTAAATTTATCTTTATTCTAAATTTAAGTTATAACAACTGCAAGCGTACGTTGTTAACGATGATTCAAGAGAACTTTGAAAGTATACATATAAGTTACCAGCTGATTTCTTTAAAGTTAGTGCGAATTTAATATACTCGGAAAGCGCTTATTGAGGTTTTTTTTATTACTTGGCTATATCCTAAATGCATATTGAATACACATGTTACATTACGGGTAATGAATACAAATTTATCAGTGTGAAAATCGTGCGACGCGCCCTTTCACCTTCTCTTGTTGGGTTTTATCAGTGCCGTGTCGACGCGATGTCTAACTAAACATTGTAAGCTAAGCTTAATTGATGTGGGGATGTTAGCCGCCTGCCAGACAGTCTCGGCTCTGGCCGTTTGCTCCACTTACACATGTCATTGTATTGATTAGAATGTTACGAGTTATGTTTCGTGTTATATATCGTAATTATATAAACAATCAGTTTTTCACTAAGTACACTTAATACATTACGGTAAATTGCTCAATTGGAAATAAGAAATGAACGCTAGGATCAGTAACCGATTTCGAATATTAGATTCTTATCTTAAACGCATTAAATCATGGCCAATTTAGTATAAAATTGTCCTAATCGCAATTTGCTCTATTTCTAATTTCTATTATTCCAGAAAAATCCACCGCCGAACATCGATCAAATCAGCTTAACGGGGACGATACCAGAAATCACGAACAATTTGTCAAGACAGCAGCACTCGTTGAAACCAGACTTCATCCGAAACTTAGAACAGATCATGAAGGAATGCATCCACGCTTGTGAGATGGTGTCGCATCTTCCAGCGGTCAAGAAGTTGTTTAATTCTACTGCGACCTTTGACTTAGTTATTGTGGAAGTTTTTGGAAGCGATTGTTTTCTACCGGCTGGCAGAAAGTTTAACGCTCCCGTCATAGGATTCCTTTCGAGTGTTCCTTTGCCATGGGTCAATGAGCAGCTTGGTAACCCTGAAGGGACAGCGTATATACCATCCTACATGGTGGGCTACGGACAGCACATGAGCTTGTGGGAGAGATTCTTTAACACGTTCGCTGTGATCACTGCGAAAATGTTGTATGTGTATAAGTCACAAATTCCGTCTCAGGTTAGTAACAGGACTCTATTTGCTGAGTTGCTTTTATGAAGCGCTATGACGTCTAGCGCTTCATAGATTTGATTTTGCTAATGTTCATGGAAAGGCGTGGGCACAAGGCAAGCGACTAGAAAGCGTCATCATACGGACGTGTGAACATAAAAAATGATTTATTTCTTATTTTGCAGTCTATAGCAGATCGGCTGTTTGGACCTGGTGCTAAATTGGATACTCTTGCGAAAGAATATAGTCTAGTCTTATCTAATAGTCATTTTAGTATAAACGAAGTAAGACCACTGGTGCCAGCTTTGGTTGAAGTTGGCGGTTTGCATTTAGACGAAACTCAAACATTGTCACGGGTAAGTAGTTTTATATTGGTTATAGGCAACATTTCTATAGACTTAAATGTATTATTAAACAAGAACAAAATAGGTATAAATATCGGATCAATATGTAAATAATGAACATGTTGTGAAGAAATTGATAATAAAAACCATTCAAACACAATGGAGAGTGAGTAAATAGGCAATTAACCCATATTACATTTGCTTTAGTTGAGAATTTGCTATCAGACCGACCCAGGACCTAAGACCCAACCGCACAGATACTGTCAAATGAATTTGATTGTTATCGCCAAAAGCTCATAATTTGATAATTATTATTTTATAATCGAGTCTTAATGACATGGATGAGTTTATATCAGATAGAATCTTGACATAATATCGCGGGTCAAGAACCTACGCCGTTTATGTCAACAAAACTGAATTTACTTAAATTTGCCAAAATTAAGGTACGTAAACATCAAAACCTATAATTGCCAAAATTGATTACAGTGTAGTAATAATTTTGTCACCAATATTTTATAAGAGAAATAAAACCGTGAAAAATTCCGAATTATAGTAAATTTTTTGGATGTCTAACGTTCGCGTAAACATTATAAATCATAAAGTAACAAAACCTTACAAGAATATTGTTACAGTTGATGTATTTTAAATGTTTGATATATTATTAAATTTATTGAATAAATTCATTGGGATAAAAAAAAAATTCTCGAGATATCTCCTCAACTGATTTGTAAATAAACTTGGCGGAATTAGCCCGTAATTAATATTTTTAATATCAGGAGATAAATATGGCGATAGACTCATCAACAACGCTATAAAATAACAGGTTAATATTAATTCGTATCATTCAATCGTAGCAAAGAACACGAATGTAGTTTGCTAACAGTTGGGGGGATGGCTAGTCGTGAATATATTATTGGCGGTCACCTTATAGGCAGTTCGTATGGCAATAGGAATTGTTACTAATAATTCTAGGTTTTGGTTGCTGTGCCGGCTTAGAACGAATATGACGTTAGGGATTAGGTCCACCGGTCGCCTGATCGTTTCCACCTAGGTCGTAAGGCCGGTGACCCCGACATACCGCGCAGTCACCCTCGTTTGTGGCTAGCAGTTGTAGGTAACGCAATTCCCTTCCGACGACCAAAAAGCGCAAAAATATTTATTCTGATAATATTTTTCCTTTGCCAGGACATGAAAAAACTGCTCGACGCATCAACAGATGGCGTTATCTACTGGAGTTTCGGGTCCATGTCGCGAATTGAGACGATACCCAGTGAAACATTATCGCAAATATTTGAGGTGATATCGGAGATGCCCCAAACGGTGTTCGTAAAGATGAACAGAGGGATGCTGGCGAGGAATCTCACCGTGCCTGATAACATCTACACTATGGACTGGATACCACAGTACGCTACTTTGTGTGAGTGTTTACTATGTGATTACTACATACATTATAACCGGTTAATTGCCATAACAATGTATTAGAGTAGGTATAGTTATGCAGTCCACACGTAAAATTTTAATCGCATTATATTATATACCATGTTTTGATTAAATAATAATTGCTTAGGTTGGTGATTACGATTATCGTAATGTAAAGTAGTATTAGTCATTAACCATATCGATTGTTAGCCAGACCGAGGCGATTTTCTGCAGAACGTAGCGAAACAACTCAACGAAATCATATTGGTCGTTAATTTATTTATGTAGTTTTTTTTTTTATGTTGGTGGTTTTATAAAATACACCTAGACGGGATTAGAGATTTGGCTGATAGCGCTATAAACTTATCTCGCAATACGTCTTGGGATGGATACACAAAAAATATTTATAAATCTATACGCTCGATAGATGGTGCCCTCTGCCTGACGCTTCGAAGCTAAAAGCTTGAGGTTATACAAAGTATTTGGAAAAAATATACTATCTATTTGTAGGTCATCCGAACGTTAGGCTGTTCATCTCCCACGGGGGATTGTTGGGAACACAAGAGGCGGTGGCGTGCGGCGTGCCCATGCTGATGGTGCCGTTGTACGCCGACCAGGCTCTCAATGCGAGAGCCATGGCGGACAGGGGCGTGGCGCAGATACTCAGACTAAAGGACGCCGACAAAAAAATGTGGAGAAGCGCTCTACATGAATTACTTGCTAATCATAAGTGAGTTTCAATATTTACTTATAAAAGAAATTGTGCTTGGCATATTTGAAAATTTTCAATCAAATACATTTTTTATTAAACGTCAACACCTTATATTTAATGTAATATTTCTCCGCCGATAGCATTTATAAATTTTTTTTTGACAACTATTTTGAATCAACTTTGTACGATTCAGATTGGTTAACCATTAATATATTTATTGAATGTTTTTCCCAGATACAAAGAAAACGCATTAAAATTAAGAAGTATATTCCTGGACAGGCCGATGCGTCCGCTAGACGCAGGCGTGTACTGGATCGAATATGTATTAAGACACAAGGGTGCGCATCATCTGAGATCACCTGCGCTAGATCTCTCTCTGCCGCAGTACCTGTTACTCGACGTGATAGGACTCAGCATACTCGCCACGATAACAACCATATACATACTGCACAAACTATTCAGATATCTGTGCACGCGGTGCATCAAATGGTGGCCAAAAGAAAAACTCATGTTCGAAAAAAGACTGTTCAAAAGAAACATCAGTTTCTTCATGTGCATACTGTGGAAGTATAAAGTGAAAACTAACTGACCTCTATGAATGCAATTTAAATAATGTATTATAATGATATAGATGTAAATAATATTGCGTAAGATATTTATAAAATAAATATTACTTGTTAATGCTGCCTTTGATTGCAATATATGAGGAAAATGGGTTTGTTTAAAAAGGGGAATTAATATCATAAGGCCTGTTATATTATGCAATATGATAACTTGTTACATCAGTTAACCCCAGCAACACAGGTCACAACACTTCAGCCTGATTAATATTGCTATTATATAAACATGGCTTTTTTTCAAGGGTGTAAAAACACCTCTATCTATACTTAAATAGTAGGTATGTATAATGTCAACAAATGTACAGTAATTAGAAATATAGAAAATCTTTTATATAGAAATAATATGTGTCACTAGCTTTATTAGGATTACTAGCTTTTGCTCGCGGCTCCGCCCGCGTTATAAAGTTTTTCAGGCTAAAGTTTTCCGTTATAAAAATAGTAGTTTCCCGGGAGCCTATGTTCTTCCCAGGGTCTCAAACTGTCTCCATACCAAATTTCATCTTAATACGTTAGGTAGTTTTTGAGTTTAACACGTTAAGGCAGACAGATGCAGCGGGGGACTTTTGTTATATTATTTAGAACTTTTAAGTGAAACAATCCCGTCATACATCATTGTTGCATAACTTTAACCGTTTACGCAGCGCAGGCAACGGAAGCTCTCAAAACTCATAATTTTCCCCGTTTTTGCAACATGTTTCATTACTGCTCCGCTCCTATTGGTCATAGCATGATGATATATAGCCTATATATAGCACTCCAGGAACAAAGGGCTATCCAACACAAAAAGATTTTTCAGTTCAAACCGGTAGTTCCTGAGATTAGCCATTACTGCTCCGCTCCTATTGGTCATAGCGTGATGATATATAGCTTATAGCGGTCCACAAATAAAGGGCTATCCAACACAAAACGAATTTTTCAGTTGAAACCGGTAGTTCCTGAGATTAGCCATTACTGCTCCGCTCCTATTGGTCATAGCGTGATGATATATAGCTTATAGCGGTCCACAAATAAAGGGCTATCCAACACAAAACGAATTTTTCAGTTGAAACCGGTAGTTCCTGAGATTAGCCATTACTGCTCCGCTCCTATTGGGTATAGCGTGATGATATATAGCCTATAGCACTCCACGAACAAAGGGCTATACAACGCAAAAAGAATTTTTCAGTTTGGACTGGTAGTTCCTGAGATTAGCCATTACTGCCCCGCTCCTATTGGGTATAGCGTGATGATATATAGCCTATAGCACTCCACGAACAAAGGGCTATCCAACACAAAAAGAATTTTTCAGTTTGGACCGGTAGTTCCTGAGATTAGCGCGTTCAAACAAACAAACAAACAAACTCTTCAGCTTTATATAATAGTATAGATAAGAAGCTAGCTTTATAAGAAGGCTAATATATGTAACAAAGTATGTCATAATATATAAGTTAATAAGTTTTAATGTTAGTTAAATTTACTATGACAATTTGAAGTTTCTTTAAAATTAATTAAAACACAATACTCAGTCTACTGTCTGCATTATGCATCAATAGATTAAAAAGAATTGAGATACAACAAAAAATTATATATTTTGTGACATGTATGTATGTGTTGTATGTATAATGATTTTGCTATGATGATGCTTATTAGAGATGAAATGGATGTCCGGTAACTGTCTAGTAGCAGTGGTGATAGTCTAGTTGAAAGTGGAATGGTTTAATTCAAGTATTTAGCTGTATACTAGATAGTTGTGTAATATCCATCTAACATACACACATCACGCATTTATCCCAAAACGCGTATGCATCGGTGCAACCAGGGGGCCCATTTTTCGCCAAGTGTATTCCGTCCCATGACTTCATAGGGAGCGGGCCTATCGCCATATCGGGCACAAATTCCAGACTCCGGGCTGATACTGAGCACAAAAACCCAAACATCACTTTGTACGACCTGGAATTTGAACCCAGGACCTCAGGGTGCTGTTGTAACAGGCATGCAGTACAACTATGCTACTGAGGCAGTAATTCATCTAGACAGTAAATATTATGTTAGTGCTCACAGTATATAATCTAGATTTGGTAAAACTGTTCTATGTTTCATTTGTAATAGTGTGTTAATATAGTTATAATTTTTTTAAATTACCAGTACAATACAGGCTCTCCAAAGTCCATGTCAAATCTGAAGTGGGAGAACGCTAGGGGTGAGCCGTTTTTCTTTTTGGCTATGAGGTACCATGCATGGTCTTCTGTCATTTCTTCAACCTTGCGGTCACGATTCCAACCCCATGCACATGTTTCATATCTGAAAATAAATATAGTTTTTCTTTTTATACAAATAATGATATTGTAAGCTCAGTTATAAATTATAGGATACTGAATTTAAAATAAGTTTTTGTGGTTTATAGCAATGAGAATCATAAGCAACTAAAAAAAAATATGAACTGTCAGACTATTTAACTAAAATAGTATTGAAAGTGTAAAATTATCAGGGAAATTAAGATATAATAGACAATAGTAGCATTTTAGTTTACATGTATTGAGTAATCTTTAATTTATAAATGCAAAATTTGTAAAGTAGTTCGGAAAGTATGTAAGAGTTCTTAATATTATTAAAGCCAAATTTAGCAACTAATAGCCAATTGGTCATAAGAAATATACAATATATCTTACAAAGATTTCATATTCCTCTCTGTAAGGTCTATGGCCCATTTTAGTACATTTTTATCCAGCTCGGTGACTCTCTGTATGTACATATCGACTTCCAAGTCTAGGTTACTGTATACCAGCAGTTCCTTGCAATGCGTCGCTAAATCTTGCAATTTATTCGCGGAATTCACAACAGACATGCCATCTGCTATACGACGTTGTTCTAATTTTCTAGCTTGTCGTTTTTCTTTGTTTTTATTTACTGCAGCAACAGTTTTTTTCTGTAACAGTTTCGGTATATGAACATTTTATAAAATAAAGATTTGTATTTAAAAGTTACGCCTGAAAAATATGAAGAGTGAACAAAGTTGAAAGATACCTACGCCCATTGTGAAACAAAATCTCAATTTTATATAAATTTAACTACTAAATAATACTTTGTTTACGGCGGGAAATAACAAAACACCAAAACAGTGATGGCTGTTTTCGATTGTCATTTTATTTGTCAGGCAATCAATACTCCTCTATGGTGTATTTTATCACTAGAGAGAAATTGGCAACGGCGTCATTGATCGTACAGCCTTTATATTTCGGTATACAAATTGTATCTACTTTCGTTTAATTTAACATGATTCAAATCTTTAAAAAATATTTTAGAAAGAATCAAACACATATAAATACTCTTAAAAATCATCAGGATAAATCTTTTTAAATATATCTCAAATCTTAAGGAATAATCTTAAATATGTCTTTCTGATTATTGTGCATAATATTAATTTTATACAATCATTTATAGTTACATTACATAATAAAAATAATTAATATTTCGAATAGGTACTAAGGAAATACAAACTCCAAAAATCCTTTTGTAAATCTATTTACGCTATGGAAACTGGCCGCGAAATTTAAAAAAAAAGTTACGTCACGAAAAATCAATAACTTGCATTAGAAAAAAATATCCGTCGAAAGTAGCGATATTAAACGTGCTTCAATTTTAATTTTATCTTTATCTTAATAGAAAAACTTTACTTATAATCTTACTATTACTGGCTCTTTGCCAATTTTGTAACATCTGTATGATTTCGTTTAGTCAAAATTTATGAGCTTTGTAACGCAATTGGGATTCGCTTTTCAAAGCATATTGCGAGTTTCTATCCGTCGTTGTTATCACAGTAACATTCGCAACATGAAATATGTAAAGCTTTCACAAACAGATGATTTAATGCCAACATTAGGACTTGGAACTTGGCAGGTGAGTACCAATTTTTGACAAGAAATTTTATTATATGCTTTTGTATCAACCAATTTTTTTCTAATTCTAGGCGCCACCAGATGTGATAGAGACCACGGTTTACAAAGCTCTCGAATTAGGATACAGACACATAGATACAGCTTTCAATTATAACAACGAAGAGGCTATTGGTAGCGCTATTAAAAAATGGATTAATGACGGAAAAGGTGCAAGACGTGACTTATTTATTACTACTAAGGTGCGTAAGAGATGTATTATCAGATCCGAATACGATTGTATGATAAATAACAAATTTTTTCATAATTCTATTTCCTATGTCCAGCGCAGGTAATTTTTATTCCGCATAGTATATAGTATGGAGATATCTCCCACTCTGTCCTTGTTACCACTCAAAGCATGCAAGTTCCATGATCGCCGGCAGACGAGAATCAAAAAGACCATCATTTTTGCAATATTCATTGCCATTACGGAACGGGGAACCTCTTGTCTTAATACTTTTTTTCAGTATTATCGTGTTCTAAGATTTCCTCAGGTGTAACTCGCTGTTATTGTTTCGAGCAAGTATATACACGATAAATAAATGTCTAAAACAAATAATAGGTGTAAAAAATTATATAGGCTACCAACCTACTTAGTGAGTTACTTATACAAACAGTAAAAATCAGACTTGCTTTGATGTAAAACATGTTTGTTTACATTGTAAATTGGGTCAGTAGAAATGCACAAAGGAACAAAGTTGGTGTAGCTCTGAATTCGAAATAAGTATGTCTGGTGTTAGGCTCGCTCGCTGTTACACCATCGGACGGATATGCTTAGCGATTTGTAGGTGAACTAGGTGTGCCTGTTTTTTATGTACCTACATATTTATAGGAGTTTTATTTACTTATGATGCACTAACGTTATGATGTTTTCTTCTGAATTACAGCTTCCTCATGTAGGAAATCGCGCGTCAGACGTGAAGACATTTCTCGATCTGCAATTAAGTCGTTTGCAGATGGACTATGTAGATTTATACTTAATACACGTGCCTTTTGGTTTTCACTGTGATCCAGAGACCCTCACGCCGCGCATAAAACACAACGGCGACTATGACTTGGACATGGAAACCAACCACATAACTACATGGAAGGTAACTCCAACTTTGGCTACAATGCGATGTGCTGAGTATGAAAAAGTGCGTTATTAGGGTAAAAAATAACTAGTAAAACTAACCAGGAATTACTGGTTCGATTTGAATTCATAGTAATAATTTAAATAAATGTCGATAAATGGGCTAACATTAAAATATTTTTTAGTGTTATCCCATTTATCGATGGAGGCCATAGGCTATATAATATCACGTTATGACCAATTGGAGTGAAGCATCAATGAAAAATGTTGCTAAAACGGGGAAATTTTAATTCTTTTGAGAGTTTTCTTTGCTCGTTCCGTTTTCGTTGAAGTTACGCAATAAACATGTATAACGGAATTATTCCCCTTAAAAAGTTCAAAAAAATATACCATAACAAAGACTCCGGCATCTGTCTGCCTGTTTGAAGGCGATAAATTCAAAAACTATCCATTTCAGTGAAAATTGGTATGGAGATAGTTTGAGACCCTGCGAAGTACAAAGGCTACTACTTTCTATCTCGGAAAAATATACTTACAGCGGGTCTTTTATCTCGGGAAAGTATTTCATGCGGGCGAGCAAAAGCTATTAAAATATAAGCAGTGTTTTTTGTTCCCGATAGCGTTCCTTGTCTGCATAGATCTGTGTACATTTTATTAAAATAATATCATGAAATATAAGGGGAAACAAATAACAGGCGTTTATGTTTTATTTCAAGAAAATGGAAGAATGTCAGAAAGCGGGACTGATTCGCAACCTTGGTTTGTCAAATTTCAATGAAAAACAAATAGAGAAGATAATAAAATCGGCAACGCTGAAACCACAGGTGCTGCAAGTAGAACTACACGCCTATTTTCAACAACTAGACCTCCGGAAATTTTGCGCCGAGAACAATATAGTGGTGACTGCGTATGCCCCTTTGGGCAGCCCGGGAGCTAAAGATCATTTTGTCAACAAATATAATTATAGGTGTGTAAAATAAATTAGAAATTTTATTTCATAAAAGTCACAATTCTGTCGAAACACCTATATTTCAGCCCTGATGCTTTTCCGGATTTGCTAGGCCAC
Source organism: Manduca sexta (assembly GCF_014839805.1). NCBI lineage: Eukaryota > Metazoa > Arthropoda > Insecta > Lepidoptera > Sphingidae > Manduca > Manduca sexta. The sequence goes on from NC_051127.1 coordinate 12,971,860, forward strand.
CCAGATGTGAAAGAGATAGCTGAAAAACATGGAAAGACCACAGCCCAAGTGCTGCTGCATTTCTTAGTCAATCAGAAGATTGTCGTGATCCCAAAAAGTACCAGTGAAAATAGGTTAAAGGTAGGTAAACAGGCAATTCCATTTGTGTAACTCGTGAGGCGGTTTATATTATGTTTGTTAATTTTCAGGAGAATTTCCAAATATATGATTTTGAGTTATCACCACCAGAAGTTAATCGCCTTAAGAAACTAGATAAAGGAGAAAATGGTCGCATTTTCAACTTTTTGTTTTGGAAAGGCGTAGAGAAAGCACCAGAATATCCATTCCAGTTATGCGCAGTTGATGTCACAAAAGCTTAGTTTGAAAAAAAAAAACAAAACACGATGTTCACATTCTAGTCATTCACTACCTCTATAATTTTTAGATTTTGCCGGTTTGGACGTACACTATAAAATTATGTTGCTTCAACTACTTTTAGTCAGTTAAACTGACAATATCTGTGTTATTATGCTTAATGAAATATGAAATAAAATTTCAAGAGTACTATGCAATTTGTGGTTTTATTAAAAAAAAAATAAAAACTGGTTTCTTGATTATGACAGTCTGTACAACATTTTTCTTTGTAAACGATGTTGTAATTCTCCTCTTCTGATCATTGTATGGATCACCTTGAGAATCGCTCTCTCGGGATATTTCTGTTTTAAAAAGTCTTGAATGATAGTTTGTTCAGAAACTTGAGAACCAACGGCAAACCTACGCTTTAGTTGTTTCTCAATACGCGAGAGCATCTCATGATCTTCTTCTGTTGTAAAACCTTCAGCTCCTGAAAATAGTTTTCATCTCAATCTAATGACAAACATAATGATACATACATAGTGATGTCGAATGCCAATTACAATGTATTTCCAAACGATAATGTGAAACAGTTTATTTACCTGCCAAACTGCCAGTCATAGCGGCATCTAGAGTGGATACTTGGAATAGTCGTAATGCTTCCGTGACATGAGCTTCCGACGCGAATGGTTGGAGTTGCATCTTAGCCAGTGATTCTGATATTCTAACAATAGCTTCCAATTGCCTGAAATATCACCCGGTTCTTAGATTAAACAGAATAAATTCAGAAATTTCTCAATAGGGGATGTATCATAACTCATAATTACTATGAATCATTAGCAAAAATTATAAAGAATGTATAATTACGTGAGTAAGATAACGTAACGCTTACCTGACAGTGATAGGTATGGAGAGTCGTTTGTCGGCTTGTCGTTCGTGGTGGTCGGCGCCGGTGCGCATGAGCACATACCGCGCGCGCAGGCGCTCGGCGGCGGCGGCCGACAAGCGCGGGCCGCAGCGTGCACGGCAGTACGCCGAGTATCGTCGCAGCAGCGCCAGTGGCAGCTCGCCCGCTACCGTCTCGCGCTCTGCGCTGTCGCCGCCCATGTGCACTGAGATTATGTGTTTCGCTAGGGTCTAGAAACACATACATGAATATTAAAACATAATTAAGAAAAAAAAATATTAATTCAATTCTAATTAATTACAGAGATATGAAACAATCTTGTAATCAATTTAATTACAATTTTTTGCATTATACTCGCAAACATAAAAATAATATTGCGAAAACGTCGAGACAAGAGTTGCAAAGATGATCAAATGAGCAATTGACTTACGATATCTCTTTTCTCATCGTGTTCGTCTTTAACAATGAATATCATATCGAATCTGGAGAGGATGGTGGGCATAAAGTCGATGTTGTCATCTGCCTTGGTGTCATCCCATCTCCCGAACACTGAGTTAGCGGCCGCAAGCACCGAGCATCGAGAATTTAGCGTCGTTGTTATACCGGCCTGAAATAAGACGTTTTTACATTTATAGTCACTAGTAATAATAAACTAGATAAAACGTTTAAAATAAAGAGAATTGACCAACTAGATGTAACAACGAGGAGCCAAGTTATTAAAAGAATGAATCTCTGATTTTGGTGTATATTAGTTTCTAAATATATCTGTATTCTCACTCATTATTAATGAATATAGAAATATAATTACTTTGGCAATAGAAATGGTCTGTTGCTCCATAGCTTCATGGATAGCGACGCGATCGTCCTCACGCATCTTGTCGAACTCGTCGATGCACACCACGCCGCCGTCCGCCAATACCATGGCCCCGCCCTCCATCACGAAGTTACGCTGTAGATGCAAACATTGTATTTTATAGAATTGTAAAATATTGAAAAGAGCAGTATAAGAAAAAAGGACTAATTTATTTTAATAATAATATCAGCCCTGTATTATATACTGTTCCACTGTTGGGCACGGGCCTCCTCTACTACTGAGAGGGAATAGGCCTTAGTCCATCGTAGTCTAAGTAATCTTACTGCGTTAAATCACGCAGAGATACCATTGGCAATAAAAAAGCAGAAAATGTGCAAATCATACTCACACTTCCAGGATCCCTGATCACGGAAGCAGTGAGACCAGCCGCACTAGAGCCCTTGCCGGACGTATATACGCCGATAGGAGCTACTTTTTCCACAAATTTCAACAGTTGTGACTTCGCCGTACCAGGGTCGCCGAGAAGCAATATGTTGATGTCGCCACGTCGAGTCAAACCATCTGGTAGTCTTTTGCGGGATCCTGTAACAGTAACAATGTGCACTGCTGATGCTTGACTGGTTTTGAATATTATTATAATTTCAGTTTTTTAGAACACATACATACTAAGGAACAAGATCTTCATTAACACTATTAGCTGACATTGAATGTATAATTATTGAAAAAATCGTGCAAAAATAAACTTCCATACAAAACAAGATTAGCATACCACCAAACAAGAGTGCAGCAATAGCTTTCTTCATATCAATAGCGCCGAAGACACTGGGCGCGATGGATTTAGCGATCCTGTCGTATATATCGGGTGAGGCAGCCAGTCTTCTGAACTGTTCCTCTTCTTCGACTGTGAAGGGACGGAGCCCGCCCGTCACTCCCTCCTCGGCAGTGAGGCCAACTGCGCGTAAGTACGACGCTCGCACGCCTACAGATCCCTTGTCACGATTTTCACGCTATAAAACAATGAAAAATCTTAAAGTTCGTAAAATGGAAGTAGTAAGCACTTTTTAAAATAATAAGTATGACGATTTTAGTCAGCTGAGACATAAGGTAGCTACCCAATGATGTAACATAAATCATTTGTAAGGGTATAACCAACAACACTTTAATCATTATTGGAAAAAATAAATTGTAAAGTCTTTGGTTATTCTGATGAACAACCAATTCTGAGTTATTTAAAAAATAGCTCTAGGGCGCTCCTTCTCACTTAATTAACGAAACTTACCCCCATTTTGGCAATTTTCTTAATCGAATATATTCCGAGCACAGTAACTCGCGCCCCTGGCGCCACTCGCTCGCACAACATGCGGTCGCAGTACACTGTTAAATGGCGCGGAAGCTCCCCCTGTGGAATGCTTTCCGGTGCTTCTTGAAGTTTTAATACCTAAAGCAAAATATCATGTTTATTATCAAATCTTTATTGCAAGAGTATTGAAAAAAAAGTTAACTGCAATAACATCAATATTAAGAATTATACCTAACACTAGGTTGATTCTGATTGAAGTCAATTTAGAAGCAAACATTAAAATCAAATCATATTAAATCATTATTTATTGTTTGCAGAACAAAACATGTAAAGCAAAATATTATCTGGTGGTAAATTAATTGTGTCTATTGGATCAGAAGACTATAAATGTTTATGTTAGAATACTTACTTGGTAATCAATACATTTACATTTGTCAGGAATAATGAAGTAAGGATCCAGTGGACATTTTGGCCGACCAGCTTGCTCTCTATAAATTACAAAAAAAAAACAATTATATATTTTTTTATAAATTACCAAGGGGACTTAGTAATTAAAAATTTAATTTATAGGAATGAAGAATTTCATGATGGGGGAGGGAGAAAATTCTTTCGTATGGTTTAAAACAATGAACTATGTAGAATTTAAGTAAACTATTTTACTTGGTGTATTAAATTCAGCAGCTTTAGTAAGTAATTAAAAAGTTTTGAATGAAGAAAGTTTTGGGTTTAGGTATTGTGGAACTGTAAATCAATCCTCTAGACTCGGGCAGACTCCAGGCTATCTTTATGTGGGATATCACAAAAGTAACTTTCAGGTGTATCTATCTGATATTTGCAAATTCCTTACGTGTTACACTTGCGTGGCATCACATAGCCTTCTAGCCCAGGTTTCACTGGAAGGTTTGGTATGATGTTGCGGCATGATCTACATTGAATGGATATTTTTGTTGCTTTAGCTTTTATCCCAGATGCAGATATTACAATGCCAGGGATCTTCACCAATCTGGACACTGTTTCAGACTGGAATAAATTTTTACATTTATATATTGCATCCTGAATGTAAGCAATTTTTCACACAATAATAGTCAGTTTTTGCTTCATGAATAAATTATTATAGTTCATTTGCTGTATCAATTTCACTGTAATACTTACTTTAAGTTCCCTTAAACTAGCAGGATTTGCATCTGAAGTGAGCAGTACTTGTATGTCCTCCACTTTCTCTTCACCTTCAGGTCTCGGAGCAGTCAATTCATCAGCTAACTGTAGAGTATGAGAACATGAGAAGTGTGATTTATTATTATAGAGGTTTCTTTGTACATTCTGTTTAATGTAGATATGTAATACAAAGAAAACATAATAAAGATACACATGGCAAGTAATTGATCAGTTTATATTCCAAATTTTGTATATTATCATTAATGAGTTGTCATATAATAAACACTGTTACATACATCCTTTGCAGCTTCTTCTAATATGGGCAAATGTTCTGTGGGTTTTTTGTACAGTTTTTCTGCTAATATTTCATCAAAACTGGATAGATCTTCGATATTGATTTCTACCCAGTAATTACCCAAATTGTAGTTACGTTTCAGGGCATCTCTGAAATAAAGTAGAGCCTTATTTTAAACCATAACATTAGAATAGGTGACATTAACAGTTTGGTACTTACTATTTTATTTTCTAATATTGATCTCAATTTAAAGTTATAAATATCATGTATCAATACCTGTATTTATAATTAAAGTTTCCAGTATGAAATTGACGAATAAACTCTTTGAACTTTTTTTTTATAGCTTGCAGGTTAATTTGATCTTGCGATTCATTTTCCTCAACACCAAAATTATCAGAGAAGAATACACCAGGATCGTCAAAGCCTTCCATTTCTTATTTGATATTAAAAATACTTTAAAATTACTTTGTTTCACTGAATATTAGACTTTTTTATTTATAAAATGCAACCTCAACAGTTACAGAAATTGGCGCGTAAAATTGACATTGACGTGACGTCTGGAGTTTGACGTTTTATGCGTTTTTCTGAAAGGCAAAGCACAAAAAACATTAGGTGTCAAATGTTAATAATAATTCATAAATATTCATAAAATATTTAATATGATTATTAAAATATTTACGAGTTACTACTATTTTATTCTTTTACTTTTAGCTATAATGATTTTTCCGGAATTCACACAATGGCTCCTTTTCACGTTGGCCATTGTGGCTCTGATACTGGCAATGCGTTTTGGATCGAAATTTAAAATTATAAAGTTGCTATGACAACGTTTTGCGTGTGATTTATTTCATATAATCTGAAAGACAGCTTCTTTTTAGTTAATTATAAATGCTAAAATACAAGATGTATTAATAATAATAAAATATAAAAGCAGGCTGAAAACATAGACAATGGGAGATGTGAGTATCTATTTTTCCATCTAATATCCCCATGTACTATAATACAAAATGCCAGTAGTACATATAAGTATATATCGATAGCTAAAACCAATATAATATAACAATAAATATGGAATCTATTAGGTACTAGTCGGTCCGCTCGTACTATCTACCTGATTTGGCAATTTTTTTTAATGAAACTTATTGATGCTCGATATTTTCAGTTCCTCCTAGAGATTTCTTATATTTTCATAGCTTTCTATCCCTATATCTCCGGTTCGTTTTGTTAATTTACTCCTGCGCGAAAGGTTTTTAAGTAGTTAGCGCTACATCGTACTGATCATGCTATGAATCATTACAATGATTTACGGATTTTTATAGCGAGAAACGCTGTTCACAACCGGAAAGCTATGAGTAATACCTATTATAATAAAGTTTAGAGTAGTAAATTCGTACTTATATTGCGCAAGGATTTTCAAATGCGCGTACACTAGTAACAATAAGTATTTTAATGTTTATATATTAACACATGCAACTTGCTGCAAGACATGCAAGTTTCAAAAGTTGAAGAAGTCCGCATGCCGTGATAGACAGTAAAAAATGCTTGCGGTAATTGATTTCTGAAAGGTTTCTTACTAATCTAAACTTCGCTTTATGTATTAGACGGAAGTATATCACACAGTGAGCATAGTTTTGTTTTACACATGAAAATAAAATTTTGCATAAATCTACATTCTATTTTATTTGGAACAAAAGCTAACGCAACCTTGTACAATCACAACTGTAATTGTACACGGTACAAGTACGACTACCGCGCTGAGGTCCTGGGTTCGAATCCAAGGTTAGGCCAAAATAATTGTGACTGGGTGTTGAATGGGTACATTTATATTTGTTTAGGGTAACATTTGTTTATATGTAATTTAATTTGTTTTTGTGGCAACACGCCTCCACTTCCTTCTTCCTGTCACGGGCTGCCGGCGAGCAGCCACAATAATGTAGTTCTTTAAGTTTATGTTTAAGATATCAAATTAAATAACAGTGATCCGTCATAGTGGTTTTATTAACATGGTAGCAGAGCGTGGTTGCCTGCAAATACAAAGAAGAAAAGAAGATATTTTCGCAAATAAAGTGGAAACGTGCTATATATGCAATAAGCAAAAATGGCGTTTACTAAATGCAATGACGCAGTTATTCCAATATTCGACGGATCGGATTATAGTAGCTGGAAAATACGTATACTTAAGTTTTTGGAGTTTAAGAAATGTAAAGAAGCTGCCATACGAATCAAAAATGATTCGGATGATGTTGCAAAGTGGGAAGAGATGGATATCCAGGCAACGAACTACATTTATAGTGCAATAAGCAACAAGCAACTCGAATATATATGCGACTTAGATTCCGCATGCAAAATATTGGCAAAATTTGATGAAATGTACCTGCAGAAATCATCGGCGCTACAGATTATATGTCGCAACAATGTAGAAGCAATAAAATTATCGAACTATTCGCAAGTAAGTGTATTTTTGACGACTTTGAGAAATCAATAAATCAGTTAAAACAAGCCGGCGCGACGGTAAGTGAACAAGAAAAATTAAATTATATGTTAAAGGCCTTACCTCGTAATTACAGTCATATTGGAGATCTAATAGACGTCTTACCAGAAAAAAGACAGAACTGTAGATTATTTGAAAAGTAAAATTATGTTAAAATCATTGGATAAAGAACCTGAAAAATGTAATGAACCATCACGCGACAACTCAAATGTTTTTAAAGCTCGCACTAGTAGTTCTGCATCACCTAATAAAAACTTTAAATGTTTTACCTGTGGAAAACCTGGCCACATGCAAAGAGATTGTCGACACAGAAATGTTAACAGTGGTAGAGGAAATGGATTTATTAGATTTAATAATAATCGTGGACATCAACGTGGATCATATTATAATTCAAGAAATATTAGAGGAAGAACTTATAATAATAAATCCAGTAATGAGAGTGGTGGTAATAATTTCCTTGCAACTATTGAGAATAATAATGTTTCAACTTCAAGTAAAATATATAATATTGAGCAGTCTGGCCACTTAACTTGGTTATTAGATAGTGGTTGTACAGATCATATAATTAATACTGATGAGTACTATCATTCATGTGAAATATTACAACAACCTATTAAAGTAAAAGTTGGTGATGGAAGAATATTAGAAGCTACAAAGGTCGGAAAAATACAAACTTATTTTATGGTCTATGGAAAAAGTCTGAAGTTGTTTTGAACAATGTTTTCTATGTCAAAGAGATGAAAGCAAATTTATTGAGCTATTCAAAGATTACAGACAATCATAAAATTGTTTCCAGGGGCGACAATCAAAAATATATAACGTCTATGGAACTATTATAGCTATAGCAGTGAAAGAAGATAGACTGTATAAATTAAAAGGTTATATAAATGCAAGTACATTACATGCTAATTTAGTGAAGAAATCAAGTATGACAGTGAAGGAGAAATTACATAGGATGCTTGGTCATATAAACTTTAACAATTTGAATACTATGTGTACAAGTGAATTATTGAAAGGATTACCAAAGGAGATTGAATGTAAGTACATGAAATGTGCTATATGTATTGAAAATAAAATGCATAACTTGCCATTTAAAAATAATAGAAAACGAGCACAGGATATATTAGAAATTGTACACACAGATTTAAATGGGCCACACAGAACTACAGGTTTTAATGGTGAAAAATATTTCTTAAGTTTTATAGATGACTATAGTAAGTTGGCAAAAGTTTATTGTATTCCGTCAAAAGATAAAGTATATAATTGTTTAATGCAGTATGTTAATGAGATACAAAATTTAACTGGGAAAAATATTAAAGAATTGAGATGTGATAATGGAAAGGAATACATTAATAAAAGAGTGTTTGACTTTGCAAGATCAAAGGGAATAATGATTAAATCTTGTCCGCCATATGTGCATGAATTAAATGGCACAGCAGAGAGGTTCAATAGATCAATAATGGATATGTCAAGATGTCTTTTGGCAGAGGCAAAAGTGCATAAAAGATTTTGGCCTGAAGTGGTTATGGCCGCAGCTTATTTAAAGAATAGAACATTAACAAATGGCACTATAGAAAGGAAGACGCCTTATGAGATATTTTTCAAACAAAGGCCAAGCATTGAAAATTTAAGGATATATGGAAGTAAAGTATTTGTTAGAACACCAGAGGAAAAGAAAATGTAAATGGGACAGGAAAGCCGAGCTTGGCATACTAATGGGCTATACAGATGTTGGATATAGAGTATTAATAAACAATAGAATAGTTGTAGCAAGACATTGTGATATAATTGAAGATGATGTAATGTGTATTGGTCTCGATGATAATAGAGAAGAGAAAAAATGATAAAAGTAATAGCCAGCCGAATAAATTGGAAGAGAAAATTATAGAAGAGAAGAAAGAGACTAATGCAGAAGAAAATAATGAGAAAATTAATGAAGATTTGAATGCTGAAACAAATGAAAGTTATGATGATAATAAAGTAATTGAAACAAGAAATCGGCGTAAAATCAAGCCACCAACTCGGTTTGATGAAGAATTTGGTTATTATTGTATAACTGTTAACTATTGTGATGCTATGATTCCAGATAATTTTCAGGAGGCAATAACTAGCGATGAAGCAAAAGAATGGACTGAGGCTATGAATCGTGAGATGAACAGTTTGGCAAAAATGAGACCTGGAGACTTGTAAGTAAACCAGCAGACAAACAGCCTTTAGATGTGAAATGGATATACAGAAAGAAAGCCGAAAATAAATTTAAAGCTAGGTTAGTAGTAAGAGGTTTTCAACAAAAGATTTTATTGATGATATATATTCACCCGTTGCTAAAATGCAAACTTTAAAATTGTTATTGTCTTATTGTTGTCAAAATAATCTTAATATACATCAGATGGATGTTGAAACTGCTTTTTTAAATGGTAAAATTTTATCTGAAGTTTATGTAAAGCAGCCAATTGGTTATGATGATGGCACTGATATAGTTTATAAATTAAATAAAACATTATATGGTTTAAAGAAAGCCCTCGGGCTTGGTATGAATGTGTCAATAAGTTTTTAACTAGTCTTGGATTTCAGAGAAGTAAATATGACTTTTGTTTATATTTTAAATTGGATACTAATGTGAGTGTATACATTTTGTTATATGTTGATGATTTGTTAATATGTTGTAAAGATGAAAAGGTAATGAGTAATATTAAAACAAACTGTTAAGTAAATTTACTATGAAGGATATGGGTAAAGTTAAAGAATACATTGGAATACATATTGATTATGATTATAAAAAGAATAAGACCATGACACTGAGTCAGGAATCATATATAGAATCATTAGCTAAGCGTTATAATATAATAAATACAAAGTTATATACTACACCAATGGAAGTAAATCTTAAACTAGAAAACTGTAATATAAATGAGAATGTAAAATATAGAAATTTAATTGGAGCACTTTTATATATTAGTTCAGGTACAAGACCAGATATATCGTTCAGTGTTAATTATTTGAGTAGATTCCAAAAATGCTATAATGAGACACATTTTAAATATGCTTTGCGAGTACTTAAATATCTTTACTTAACAAAACATATAAAATTAATTTATAACATGAATATAAATTCTGATATGTTAGATTGTTATGTAGATGCAGATTTTGCAGGAGATATTGTCAGTAGGAAATCAACAACAGGATTTGTAATTAGACTGTTTGGGAATGTAATATTTTGGAAATCAAAGAAACAAAATTGTGTAACAAAGTCATCTACATTTGCTGAATACATTGCGCTGTCAGAAGCTGTTACTGAAATTAAATTTATAGTTTGTTTAATTAATGAGATTTGTCAGAAAGATTGTAAACCTGTAAAAAATATATGAAGATAATATTGGAGCTCAAATTATTGCTAAATACGGAAATTTCACAAAAATTCAAAACATATTGAAGTTCATTATCATTTTGTTCATGAAAGTGTTAAAATTGGTTTAATTGATGTTATAAAAATTGCATCTGATCAAAATATAGCTGACATTTTAACAAAACCATTGGGAAGTAATAAATTTAATAAATTTAGAGATATGTTAAAGTTGTTGTAAAAGTAAATTATCTTTCAGATGGATATTATGTTGAGATAAATATTGGTTTAAATTGTTTAATTAAAAGATGATAATTGTAATATAAAAAAAAGTTACAATTAATATGTTATACTGAAGGTAATGTTTATAGAGCTATTGTTTTAATTTAAAATACTTGATATGAGTAGTGTATGATATGATTTAGTTAAAATATAAATGTAAGGAGGCATGTTGAATGGGTACATTTATATTTGTTTAGGGTAACATTTGTTTATATGTAATTTAATTTGTTTTGTGGCAACACGCCTCCACTTCCTTCTTCCTGTCACGGGCTGCCGGCGAGCAGCCACAATAATGTAGTTCTTTAAGTTTATGTTTAAGATATCAAATTAAATAACAGTGATCCGTCATAGTGGTTTTATTAACACTGGGGTCGAAGCGCAGCTCGAAGTCAGGAAGTTGGCCGTGTGATACCCCCGTCTCTCGGAAAAGCACGTAAACCCGTTGGTTCTGCGCCGGATCTTTCTCTCCGAACTATGAGAGTGAAGGAGCAGAGAGTGCATCTGTGTATTGCGCGCACACTTGTGCACTATAATAATATATCTTGCGTACCTGTCTGATCCCCGTTGAGATTGTCCGCAGTGGCCAAATTCGTTTAGGAGGGATTCATACATGCATTCATGTCTCATAAATGTAGTAAACATATTACTTAAGTACTTACTAATTATTAAACAATGCACACCATTGTCCTCATATTAATTATAAATTAAACAATAATCCACAACTCCACGTTTAGATTCTAAACAATTTCTACTTAAGTACATTTTATGTAAGTAATTAGAGAGCCAAACCCAATTATGAATTAATATTAAAACAAATATCGCAGTTCTACATATTGTATCTGCACACGGTGTAATATTTTTTTGTGTTAAGTAACACTTCATTTAAACAACTGCAACAAAGTAGGTTTTATACACCAAGGTGCATCAGATAAACAAAGTGAAGTAATAAAAACAATAGAGATTTGTGCTTATAAGCTATCACTACCTAATTATGCTGCACAAATTTTCCTCGCACGGAATTTTGTTCTGTAGCACATAGGAACTGAACGTTCATTTTTGTTTTGTAGAAAGAGGATGTAGACACTCGTTTGGAGATTATGAGCGAATACATACTAAAATCGCTCAAACAGAAGGTCGATAAATGGGCGAAATTTATATCGGGCGACGAAAGAGTAAGTACTAAGTGTTCCGTGAGATAGATCACAGGTTTAGTTGAGTTAGATTAGCAAATTCGGTAACTATGTTAACTGCGGACAATTTGGGATTTAATTTATGTAAAATATAATTTGGTACAAATGAAAAAGCGGCGATAGCCTACTTGGGTATGGAACGGACTGCCAAGACGAATGTGCACAGGTTCAAATCCCAAGGGCACACACCTCTGACTTTTCTAAAATCATGTGTGTATTCTTTGTGAATTTATCGTTCGCTTTAACGGTGAAGGAAAACATGAGGAAACCTGCACATCTGAGAAGTTCTGTAAAGGAATTTCGAAGGTGTGTGAAGAGTACCAATCCGCACTAGGCCAGCGTGGTGGACTAAATCCTAATCCCTCTCAGTAGTAGAGGAGGCCCGTGCTCAGCAGTGGGCAAGTATATAATACAGGGCAGATATTATTATTATTATTATTATTTGGTACATTTGTCATGTAATTGTAATTTACTGAGAGTCTTCCGTATGAGTTAAACTCGCGATTCACCTATTTAACTTTAATATGGCATTTCGATTTCAGCATGTTTTATTTAGATTCTTTGACATGCCTAAATACGAAATCATAGTATTTCGAATGAACACAGCGGGTATGCTCACATGTTCCACCAGTTTTCCTCCAATAAGTAGAGGAAAAATGATATATTTTCTCAGAAATATCGATGACAAAATAACTCAGGCAAATTTCCGCCAGGTAATATAATTCAGCCACATAATAATTATATCGGTGCTTCTTCATAATAATCATTTAATAATATTATTCATAGAATCCCATTACCGTATTAGCTAGCATAAATAGATCTGACTGTTGAATCGAAATTTCCACAATAGGTTTTCTTTAAAGTACATTTTTTACAAAGCTAATTACCTATTTTTTGCTCTCCTAGACTATGTCTATTGGAAACAGGTTCATATAATGATAAGGTATTCGTTTTATACAGCGAGTTTTAGTTGCCCGGGTGGCCCGGGCGGCCCGGGCGGAATATTCTTTCATGCATCACGTTTGAGTCTTTGAGCTAAGTGCCTCCAACCCGACCATGACTGCTCGTTTGGTTCGAAACACGTCTCGTTGGAACGAGCCACTGCGGTAGATTTGCATCTTATCTGGGGTTGTATCTATATTGTTTGGTACAATAATATACAGTGCCTTTTCATCATTAGCCTTATTTATCCAAAGGCTCTGACTATTGGGGAGATGTCTGGTAACGTGTTGATGGATATAAGTGTGATGGCGGACGAAGTTATTGGACCGCTGCTGTGTAACCCTGAAAACCAGAAAGGATGGCCGAAGATAGTGCAGAACGATATGAAGAGACATGTTAACGATTTGAGAAATTTGATGACACAGGTAATATAATGAGAAAATTTTAATGCTTCGCTTTTAAATATATTAGTTTGTTAATTATGATGTAACATCCTAAGTGCGCATCTTTCGTAGGCGGTTTTCTCGACATTGAAGAAAATTGTACGTTGGTAGATAGTGGTTACTAAATATTTTGCTTGAATAGGGATATGGGCATTAAAATCAGAGTAGTTTTGGGACCTTAATGTGAAACAAAGTGACGGATGTGAATTAAAAGCTATTTATGTATAATTGTAAAAATATAAATGTATTGATTATCTTCTTTCAACTATAAAAGTAAGCAGAAAATAATAAGTAGATGCTCATCACTGGGATTTCGAGACGGTTCATGGTAAAAGTAAAAAAAAATCTTCTTGTATTGGACAGTTGAAAGGAGAAATGGCCAGTCAAGTGATGTTACCGATGCCAGCAGGTGTCGAAAGTATTTACCACGCGGAAGCTCGGTTAAAAGAAAGGTAGACAATTTGCTTAAATCATTAAGTTACTGTTGTTCCTAGTTAATTTTACTATTTAAAACAAAAATGCACGGGTGGATTTAATATTTCGCTTCTAGCTCGTAGGCAGCTTTTAAATGGTGCATAATTAATAGTATTCTGCAATATTAAAATTTTAAATTTCGCACAGCATCTTCCAGTGATTGTATCAAATTTTAATAAATTCCGCTTCGATTTACAGTGACGGAGAGGACGTGGATTTGTACCTTAAAACCAACATAGAAGGCGCCATTATAAAATGGGCACAGCAAGTCCACGATTTATTGAAAGAAGATTCGTATATAGGTGACTATCTTAATTCTGAAATAGTGTATTTAAGTATTTATATTTACTTTCTTTATAAGTCAAAATAGCCCATCTTTTGACACAGCGGTATCCAAGATAAGTACGTAGCTTCTTTATCGATTACTTCTGTAACCAAATGAGTATTAAATACCAAGGAAGCCTTATTTTTAAACAGAGCAAATATAGCATTGTCCTATTTTTTCTAACAACTTATTTGATCACACCTAAGTATACAAATTTAATATTCTTATACTAGCGTTTAAACGGACAAAGTTCCCGCTACCGAATGCGGACGTGGAGTTCTACACACAACGTCTCCGAAATCTCGAAGGCATATACTCCCAACTAAGGGATCCTCGCGTCAAGCGCATGGCTCACTACCTCGAGTCCACCCGTAGCGTGTACCTCAGCTGCTTCAAGTCCATGCTCACTAACGTTGTTGCTGGTGAGTGTTTCCTTAATTTCAATGGTTTGTATTTTTGTAACATGTATATCAGGAATTCTTGTGACTTTTAAAATCTTTCGTGAAAATATTTGTAACGTGGTACAATTAGTATAAATGTATCCTAATTTCTAGTTTGCTATCTAGTGTAGTTGATAAACGAAGAGTGATTATTAACGTAAGCTTTAGATGAACAACATGTTTGGCAATAGCTATAGCTTATATGATATACCCATCTATTGGAAACTTTTGGTGTGCCAACTTTATAACATTAGGTACTTAGAAAACTATTCACTTTATCATTAATCTTAATCGTAAACAATAATCCCTCATTATTTTGTTTCTTTTACAGCTATAGTAGAATGTCGCGACATATACGTGTATCAGAAACCTTTAGTTATACACTTTGAAACGTTCGAGGGCACGGACTTTTCCGATGCAAAGAACCTCATTCGTCCGATGTTCCATTGTATAGGCTTGCTGTGGGGTAATTCCCGATATTATTGCAACGTGGAGAAATTAATACGTAAGTACTTCTGGTGATAATTTCGAAGAAAATGCTTTGATAAAGGTCGCAAGAAGTTGTTGAATGCTGTACGCTCTCGGCATCATGATCTGGGAATTTATGATAAAGGCAATTCAGCAATAGACCTGATGGGGCTGACGATATAGATGAAAGTATTCGAAAGCAAAATAATTTCATTGTTGATAGTTTGATAGCATAAATTTCAGTATGCGTATATCATCTTGAAGTCAAGACACCTGATAATCAGATATAGAGTTTCGAATGTTATTAGTCTGGGCATAATCAGCTTTTAATGTAGATTTAAAAATTATACTTTACAGCTCTCTTGCGTGAAGTGTGCAACCTGGTGATACAGCAGTGTACTAATTCGACAGACCCGTCGTCTATATTCCAAGGTGATGCGGAAGAGCAGTTACTTAAAATGAGAAAAGCTATCGGTATCTTGAATCATTTTATGTAAGTCATTGTTATTTTGTTGTTTCTTGCTACGTTTTTATCTGACAGTAGTTGCAAGAGGAGTCAAAGATTTCCAATTCTTTTTTATGAGTACTGTTTTAAAAGGATTTGTAGAATTGCTTGAAAGACGGAAAGTTAAGAAGTATAAGTCAGTACCTAAGGAAAAAATTAGAAGTCCCCACCTATTATGACTTATAATTATTATGCAGTAGTAATTTTACAGAGATACTTACGAAATGAATCGTGACAAAGTGCATACGTTCTTTCCGCCCGGCGTGATGCCGGTACGTTGGTCTTTCGACTTCGATCGCGTGTTCATGAGATTCAACGTGTACATGAAGCGATTGAAAATGATCGAGAACATTCTAGAAGCTACCGTTGAAATCATGAAATTAGAGAAGGTAGAATTCTGTGGTTTACGTGGAAAAATATTGAGCACTGAGTGTATAAAGGTACGCTATGTCGTTTTTGTAGTTTAGTATTTTCAACTAACTGCATTGTAAGAAGTGAGAATTTCTAGACTATTTGTTTTGATGTAATATCTTTCAGGTGTTAGAAGAGTACACTTTGATATATCAAAATCTAGGGAATATCACGTATGATCCCGCGGATCCGGAATCTGAAATATTTCTTCCTGATTATCATAAACATATGGGTGTACTAGAAGATGTGGACAGACGACTTGCATCATTGTTTTCACAGGGTCTAGACGAGTGCCATAATTTAGAGCATTTCTTTAAGGTAAAAACATTGCTTTTATTCAGATTGACAAAAAATGGTATAGGGTATGCTGGATAAAATAATAATTTATTCCGCCAGTTCTTCCAAATTATCGGAGATCTGTTTCATCGCCCGTTAATTAAACAAGAATTGCAACCGAAATTGCCGATGCTTTTGGATTTCATGCACAGCAATTTGGATGCTGTAAAGGAGATATTTGACGAGGAAATGTCTGTAAGTGGTAATTCAATTTGTTGGTTTTATTTGTAATTGAACTATGCGTAGTATTTATTTGCGTTATACTTGGCATCAATAATTTGTGCAGAAATTAACTAAAGGTCCTGAGAGGCCGATGGTCGATCTTTATTTACCACCAGTTGGTGGCGTGCTTTGGTGGGTTAATAAATTGCGTCGAAGAATTCAAATGCCGATGGAAGATTTTATTCTGTTTGAAGATCCGTAAGTACATTGTATTTATTTGCGAGATACTTACTATTGTTAAAATGATTGATGCACTAGTATATTCACACATCTTTATTGTTTCCCAATAGGATAATAGAGGTGGAATATGCAATGTATATGAAACAAAAACACAATGAAATGTTAGGTTACTTGAACTCGCTGGAGGACAAACAATTCAAGCAGTGGTCTGGCACGGTGTCTCCGATTTGTAAGCTGCATTTAGCGAAGAATCTTATTTACCGAGATCCACCATTTGTTAGAAACAATTTTAGTCCTGAGGTAGGTGCTCAATCGATATAGTAGAGTTGTCGTTATTGTTCTTCTTGATATTGATTTTGGATGGAAGTAACCACATTTTACTTAAATATTACAGCTTGTTATGTTGTTGCGTGAAATACGCTACATGAAATATTTAGACAAGCAAGGTATACCAGCTGAAGGGCTTGAGCTATATGCTCGGAATGAAAAATTGCAGGTAATATTGATTGAAGATATTGAATAATTTATACGTTCGTAGTCCTGATTTTAAAATAATCGTTTATACGAACACATTAAGGCTATTCGTTTTTAGAATCAAACACACTTGTTTGCTCAGTTTAATTTAAAATTATAAGTAGGATATTTTCCAAATCTCCTATTAGTAACACAATTTTAATAGAATTTGTAGCCGATTTTGACTTTATCTGTTGCAGTACGATATGAACCGCTTAAATCGCGCTATATCATGGTATAATGCGATCCGTGAAGGTAGCCACGAGACAGAAGTGGCTTTAATCGAGAAAGAGATTTATGCTATTGATCAACTCCTTGGTCGAGGGGTTGAAGAGCTAACCTGGAATGATGATTGTGAGTTTCTTATTCTCTATGATGAGATCTATGATTCCTTGTGAATACATGTAAGGAAAATCCTATTAATAACAATAATTTTAGCCATAGACAGAATAAGATAAAACTATAATTAAACTAATTTCGACCAAGTTAAGCTTGTTCTATGGAGTATGAGCTATAGAGTTAATCGAAAATTAAAATAAAACTTTATTTCCAGTTACCGAATGGATGGCAGAAGTGTACGCAGCTATCAATACGCTGCAAGAACGAGTGTTGACTGCACAGAACAACGTGAAGCGTGGTCTGGCTAACATTGCCGCATGGGGGGACAAACCACTGCACAACCGTAAGGAGAATCCTGATAAAATGGAGTTGTTGGCTGTGAATGAACGACATCCTAGGTTTTTGAAGAGGTAAACAACTTTCTGGGACAAAATTATTGTTATGTGTTATTTTTCAGTGTTTACTTAACTAAAGTTTAAAATTGCAGGCGTAGTGTGATATTAGACAGTCATCAGGAGTTCATCGATATTCTTAAGGTCAATTACAAGCTATTTTTCAACATTCAAGACGAAGAAGAGGTAAATTATTTCTTCATTTGCTCGTGCTTTGATCTTAGTTGGAACAACGCTGTGTATTTTTCCACGATTAAAAGCAACCTCCTACTTAGACCGGATAACACGAAAGTAAAACAACTTTTATTAAAAAAATAAAAGTAAGTCACTCACTATTATAATATTCTGACAATAGCCAAGTTATACTAGTGTAGCAACGGTGTTCACTGTGAAATTATAAAGAAAAATAAGATTATTCATGTTTTATAATTTAAAAATACATCAATTAAGTCCTATGAAAGCGATAATGAAGACGATTGTTTGTTATTTTCAATTAAGCTAAAATGGTGCTTCACTAAGTCTATGATTCAGTTTTTTTCAGTCATGTCTATAAAATCATAAAACAAACTCAATAAAATATTAATTTCAGTATAAAAAATAACACACACGAAATACTAACACAGACACAAGTCACGTTCAAGTGGTGGCTAAATTAAAAAGGTCCATAAAACATGTACGCACAGCGAAATACACGCCTATTTAATTTGTCTGCAGTCACAGTCATTCGTTCATGACCGCATTGTAATATTGATAAATTCTATTGATAAAATCGCATCTTAATATTATGTTACCTATACCAGATTTCATCTAAAATCATTCAGCAGATTAACAGTTTTGTTCTCACAAACTGTGAAACAGCTTCGCAAACTTTTTCATTCATAATATTAGTAGGACTAGCTTTTGCCCGCGGCTCCGCCCGCGTTATAAAGTTTTTCAGGCTAAAGTTTTCCGTTATAAAAGTAGTACTTTCCCGGGAGCCTATGATCTTCCCAGGGTCTCAAACTGTCTTCATACCAAATTTCATCTTAATACGTTGGGTAGTTTTTGAGTTTAATACGTTCAGGCAGACAGATGCAGCGGGGGACTTTGTTTTATAATATATTTTTTAGAACTTTTTAAGTGAGACATTCCCGTCATACATCATTGTTGCATAACTTTAACCGTTTACGCAGCGCAGGCAACGGAAGCTCTCAAAACTCATAATTTTCCCCGTTTTTGCAACATGTTTCATTACTGCTCCGTTCCTATTGGTCATAGCGTGATGATATATAACTTTGAGCACTCCACAAACAAAGGACTATTCAACACAAAAATATTTTTTCAGTTTGAATCGGTAGTTCCTGAGATTAGACATTACTGCTCCGCTCCTATTGAATATAGCGTGATGATATATAGCCTATAGCACTCTACGAACAAAGGGCTATCCAACGTAAAAAGAATTTTTCAGTTTGGACCGGTATTTCCTGAGATTAGCCATTACTGCCCCGCTCCTATTGGGTATAGCGTGATGATATATAGCCTATAGCACTCCACGAACAAAGGGCTATCCAACGTAAAAATAATTTTTCAGTTTGGACCGGTAGTTCCTGAGATTAGCCATTACTGCCCCGCTCCTATTGGGTATAGCGTGATGATATATAGCCTATAGCACTCCACGAACAAAGGGCTATCCAACGCAAAAAGAATCTTTCAGTTTGGACCGGTAGTTCCTGAGATTAGCCATTACTGCCCCGCTCCTATTGGGTATAGCGTGATGATATATAGCCTATAGCACTCCACGAACAAAGGGCTATCCAACGCAAAAAGAATTTTTCAGTTTGGACCGGTAGTTCCTGAGATTAGCGCGTTCAAACAAACAAACAAACAAACAAACAAACAAACAAACAAACTCTTCAGCTTTATATAATAGTATAGATTAGTAAGAATTAGGATAGTAGGATTTTGCATTTTCATTTCAATGAGGACAAGAATTACTTAGGCTGAAGAAGAAGAGGAAGTGTTCGAAGAAGTCGATGAGTCAACATTAGACGAAGACGAGAAAGCAGCTCGCGCCGCCAAACTCGCTGCGATAGAACAACGACGCGAGGAGAGACGACTCATTCGGGAAGAGAAACAGAGGATGAAAGAGGAGGCTGCTCAGATCAAGTTTGAGAGGCGAGAGGCTCGAAGATTAAAGCGGGAAGCCAAGGAAGCGGAGAGAGCAGAGAGACAGGCGCTTAGAGATGCTGGTACGTTTAGTATTTAAGTACATAGCCAAATTGGTATTTAAATATGTGTTACGTCTATCACTATATTAATATACCACATAAATTATAAAATTGTATATATTTATTCAGGTGAAGAAATAGAATCGCCGGCCGAAGAAGAAGAGGAAATCGATGATCCCGAAGAACTTGCTGACATTGAAGCTGAAAAACGGGAAATGGAGGAGGAGGCGTTTAGAGCGGAGCGTTGGCCCGCCTATGTCAGATACGTTGATTCATTGGTAAATAATGTAGAAGTAACTTTTTATATACGGTCATTTGAACATTCCGGAGTGTAACACATTTTAAAATTAACTGGAATCAATGGAAATAAATTGAAATAAAAAAAATAAAATTGTGTATTATAGTAAATTGTAAATACATGTTGTAACTTTTATTAATTTATGGTAAACTTTTCGGACGACCAATACCTCAATTCCCCCATTGACCATGAAGGCTGCAAAGTTGTCGAAACGTCGTGAGAACATGTTAAGATAAAAAAAACTAAAACCTGAAAATAGTTACATCCGCCTAAACATAAGATATCATAAACCGCTGTTTGATAGACTACTTTATAAGTGCGTTAATTCTTTAGGTATCAAAACAAGTAATGAAAGCTATACAATCGAGCTTAGATTTGTTCGAGAGGCAAACCGACTTGGAGAAAGGGCCAAGGGTGGCATTTATGGAAATATTAGCAGAACTTAAAGATCCAGGTGAGATTGTATAATAAAGGGTCACCTACCCTAGTATGTAGTAGGTAAAAGTTAAACACTTACTTATTTTGGCATCAAATACTGTCTACTGATACTGTACCATTTACAATTCTTATAATTTTTTAATTATTTCGCTGGAATTGCTACGTTTATGCGAAAAGCTGCTCTCACGCTGACGTTCAAATATTTTATACAAATGAAAATTTATTATTCATTTGGTTCGGTTGCATTTTCTAGTGATTTAATTTTAATTCATGCTTAAAATTTCTAGATATATTTTTCTCTCCATCTCTGGATATGGATGATGAAGACGGTCTGTACGATACTCTAAGAGAAATGATGAAGGATATGTTCCTCCAGGCTACATTGTTCCCGAGGATAGATCCTATAGTGCCGATACCTACGTATGAAGGTAAAATCCAGGCTCAATACCTGATTATAGTTCTTATTGTAATATTGTCACTTAGTATAAGAATAAAAATATTGATTGTAGATGACATTGTTGCCGAAGAAGCTATGATCGACTTGTACCACGAAATATTAAAGAGGATTGAAAACAGTATTAACGACGTGGTGCAGTACGCATCGGTTAGTGGTTTTTATGTTTTTGTTCAGCATACTATGAATTTCCGTGCACATGGATAGTATCGTAAATTATGTATTGCTACGCAACCGTATGAAGGTTTATTAGTAATCGAGAAAAGCGAACGTTTGTATTCGCTCAATTGATTTAAGTTAGATATGAAGAAGATCTATGTTGCAGAAATACGAGAAATATACTTCCTTATGGATGGAAGACAGACAAGAAGTTTTAGCTGGGTTTCTGAAATACGGCCGCGTCATACCTCCTGAGGAGTTCGACAAGTACAAATATGAATATGGCACCGATCCACCTGAAGCTAAGCCGAAATTAGAACAATATCAAAAAGAGGTACTATAATGTTTATACGTTTGATTTAGACTTCGAATCTATGGTACAAATATGCCTCCTTTAAATATTTCTTCTTTAAAATGTTTTCTTCTATGTCCAATCTTATGCATCACTAATTAATAATATTATGTTGAGTTCATCTTTCTTTTTTTTTAAATTGATAGATTGATAAATTTAACGCAATGTACGATGAAGTAGCTGCACTACCCGGCGATTATCTTTGCAACGGCTGGTTAAAACTCGACCTGAGGCGGCTGAACCAAGCTATTATGAATATCGTTTGTAAGTGGAGTAATTTGTACAAACAGAACTTGAAAGATCATGTGCAAAAAAGGTAATCTATCAACAAGCGACAAGCCACAGCGCTATTTATTGAAGTTACTTTCCTTTTACTTTACCTATAAATTACCTTTTTTGCCTTTTTGACACAGTTTGGATGATCTAGAAGCATTCATAGCTTATGCGAGTAAGGAATTATCTGTCGAACTTGATGATGATGATTACGAAGGCTTGTTGAAAGTGATGGGCGTGCTGATCGAAGTGAAGGCGAAGGTTGACGCGGGCACCGAACTGATGTTCGAGCCGCTTAGAGATATTATCGACGTGCTCAAGGAGTACGGTGTTGACTTTCCAGAGGAAACATACGAACAGGTAAAATATATTAATCATATAAATGGAGTTAAAATCTCACCATGAAGATATACGACAATTCAAAAATAATTTAACTAATCATAGTCTTTCTCGTCTTTTTTAAAAAGATGAAAATCTAAAAAAATATACTACATAAGAAAATACTTTCGACAAACAAATATCCTGGTTATTGTTATTTTTATAAAGTTATGTCCATTATTTGATTATGCTCGCAATTGGATGGTTGCAGCCTTCAAAACATCACCAATATTCGGTACATACTTTGGTAAGACTTAGGGATTCATTGCTTCAAATATGTTGACGAATCGTTTGAATTCGTTTATTTTTCATAGCTTACGGGCTGCATGGTTTTCTGCTGTTTTTAATTTTAGAAGCTTGTCCATTAGCTTATAATAATTATAATAGTTATTTTCGTTTTGCTTACAAAAAATGAGTGTTTTAGCTGGACGTTCTGCCAGAGCGTTGGCGTAATCTGGTGAAGTTAGCGACAGTGATGAAGAACAACGTGGCGCCGTTGCAAGCTGCGCAGGCGGCGCTGATCGCCAAACGAGTTGCCCTTATTAACCTGCGGCTTACCATGTACAGAGAGCAGTTTAAGCTGAAGGAGGTAGTATCTCTTATGATTTTACTGCAGGGAATTAATCCTGTTGTCCTGAACGTAGTTTTGTGTTGGTTGTGTATTATTTGTAGGCTTCTGAGATATTTTAGGTATTTATTCCCCCGTCATAAATTTTGATAATTATTTTTAATTCTTTATTGGTATAATTTTTAGATGTTTTTGGAAAGCTGCAAAGAACCGTATAGTCAAATTGATAAAGTGCACCAGGAATTGGTTGGTTTCGAAGATATAGTGGATTCGTTGAAAAAATCGTGTGCGTTATTCGATATACAGCCACCAGATGAAAAGAATCTAAAGCAATGTCGACGTGAATTAAAACTTATTAAGGTATCTAGGAGATTATTAATTTATTAATGATCAAAAAAATTATATTATTTACAAAGATCATTTAAAAATCAAAACAAATTTAGACAAAACCCAAATTTTTTTTTGCCCATAATAATATGCATATTAAATGTTTATTTAGCAACTGTGGGATTACTATCATCTCGTTATGGGCACTATCGAGTTCTGGAAGAAATCGCCATGGAAGAAGATAGACGCAGACGGAATGGACCAAGAGTGCAAACGATTCACCAAGGATCTACGACAGTTAGATAAAGACATGAGAGTTTGGTTAGTTCTTTGTGATATACGTTTTACTCATACTTATTTTTTTAGTATATCAATATAATATACTATTATATGGAATTGGCTAAACAGAAGTTGTGAAGATCAATGACTGCAGATTTTCACGTACTTCTCGATTGTAATAAGTAAAAATATTGGAAGAAATCTGATGTTACAATGTTTTTTATCAATATAACAACTTCTAGGGAACCGTACGCTGCAATAGAGTTTATCATAAAGAATCTGATGACGTCATTACGAGCAGTCACTGATCTACAAAACCCAGCAATCAAAGATCGGCACTGGATCGAACTGATGATGGCTACAAAGGTAACATATTTTTTATATTAATTTAATTTATGTAAATATGTTATATAATGTAGTATTTTATTTTCTCCATCTAGAAAACCCTTCATGCATATATCAAATCCATTAACCCAGAATATGTTCATACATCACCATCAATAGCGTCATGTAAAAGTACACTAAATACAATCTCGTTCGAAGACATTTTGAATGATTTTAAATCGTTAGAAGATTTAGCTGGTTCTGTAGGGACTTTCAGTATCGAGGAAAAGGATAAAAAAGAACCGAAGAAAGACTATGATAAATATTTGCAATTGCAAGATTTTAGAAGACCAAAAATGCAAGAGAGTCGCACTGTTAATAAATTCTTTAAGTTGAATAAGTCGTACTCACTGCAAGAAATGAAGGAACATGGCTTTGAATTAAAACAAACACGAAAATACTCTATGCAGCAGCAGCTCTCTGACTATCCTCAGATATTATCAGAGTACATACTGTAGATTTTATGTACTAGATTAGTGTAAATATATGTATATACTATTATAATATGGTAAGTCCTTTATGTAAATAACATTTTTCTATGAATTCATCATTGTTAAGCTAGAAAGTTAATGACTAATTATCATTCTTAACTTTGTTTATATTTAAGTTTAATGAGAGAATTTGCTTTTCACTGGCTTCTTTTTAAATATAAATAAGGCTAAGCAATTACTATCTAGACGTCAAATAAATGAATGGGATTAAATTAGACGCACGGTATACTGCATGTTTTAGGTCAAATTCAATATCACCGATGATACAACTCTAGCTGATTTGTTGGCACTGAATCTGCACAAATATGAAGAGGAAGTGAAAACTATTGTTGACAAGTCTGTTAAGGAAGCGGCAATGGAGAAGACGCTCAGGTGAAATAAATACGATGCTTTTATCGATTCTATTTAATTTCATTAATTGTCTACAAACATCCTGCCAGTATAAAATTTGAATTTTCAGAGAGTTGGAGGTTACTTGGGCTATCATGGAGTTTGATTACACAACGCACGATAGAACTGGCATCAAATTGCCTAAAGCAAGCGAAGAACTTGTGGAGACCTTAGAAGACAATCAGGTAGATACATTTAGCAATTTCCTTATAATGATGAATTTATTTTTCGACTACACATCAATATTTACAAACATTTGATTGATTTCATAGAATCAAGTACAAAATATGATGTCGTCCAAATTCATTGGATTCTATGAAGTTGAGGTCACGGCGTGGCAAAAGAAACTCGGAACTGCCGATGCTGTGATAGCACTATGGTTCGAAGTGCAAAGAAAATGGCAATACTTAGAGAGTATTTTCGTGGGTTCTGACGATATAAGATCACAGTTGCCAGAAGACTCCAAGAGATTTGACGGCATTGATAAAACTTTCAAGGTGGGGATTACCTCATTGTTAGTAATATTTTATATTACACTGCTAGTTATAATGCCCCTTTAGGAATGAGAGCTATTGGATGGAATATCCTTTAATGTGCTTGGAAGGCTGCTTGCAGGCAACGAAGGCTTTCTATTGGGAAATATTTTAAGATAATCATCAATTATATCTAATCTTAAACATTACTTTTACATATAGTTATCAAAAATGTATTTGATTCTGTAGGAGTTGCTTAAAGACATTGCAGCTACTCCGAACGTCGTGCAAGCGACCAACAAGCCGGGCCTGTTAGACAAGCTCGAGGAGCTGATGAGGGCGCTCAATTTGTGCGAGAAAGCTCTCAACGACTACTTGGAAACAAAGAGATTGGCGTATCCTCGTTTCTATTTCGTTTCTTCTGCCGATTTGCTTGGTAAATTATTCGGTTTCCTGTTTATCAAGTTGTATATTCATGTTATTGCCGAAAATATTGAAAACTAGATGTTGCACGCGTCTTTGCCTAGGTTAAAAGCATTTCTCATTAAAAAGTCCCTATATCGTTTACCGATATACAAAACCGGTATAATGATACCGACCCATAGTGCAATCGGCACGATGCGAGCGCTATCTATTTAAAAAATAAAACAATTGTTTCCTGCAGACACACCAAAGTTACTGGGATAAAAGGTAGCATAATATGTGTTAGTCCAGGACATACTCTTTGTGGGCCAAATTTCATCAAAATACATTTTTTTTTTCTGAATTAAATTCTCCCAAACATTTGCACAAACTTTCGCTTTACAATATTAGTAAGAACTAGCATAAGATGTATTAGAATTTTATATTTTGAAAGTCATAAGTATAAAGAAATATTATGTTATGTTAATAACTGAGTTTAAAATTATTTTCAGATATCTTGTCGAACGGTAATAATCCGCCAGCTGTATGCCGTCACCTCACCAAGCTGTACGATAATTTGGCAAAGCTTGTGTTCCCTAAAGCTGGCAGCAAACATGCGTTTGAGATGATATCGAAAGAGAACGAAGAACACGTTCCATTTAAAGCACCCTGTTGCGACTGTTCAGGAAAGGTGCGGCTGGGAAACATTATTTCTTTTTTCCGATGTATCATCGTTTTGGTCATATGACGTGACCAAAACAGAACACCTTGACACTATTATACGTCCTCTCGGTAACTTATGATAAAGTCTTCTGGAACTCAACATTATGGAGAAGTTCTTAGGACAGTTTTTAATCTCTAAAATATTACTGTTAATCTTTTTTTATACGACCACAGCAAAGTGACCCCAATGACTGATGGTAAGTGGAGAGGAGTCCATAGAATATCGTCTGACGAGAGCCTCTTCCCGCGATGGCCAACACAATTATGCCGGGTTGTTGGAATTGGATATATACAGTCTGATCCCGGAAAGAGATACTTACGAGGGTCACTATGGCGGGTTTTAACACCTTGTGTGCGGTGGTCCGGGCGGATATAAAATATGTCCTACCACCAGCAAATCTTGAGTGTGATTTTTCTCATATAAATGAAATGGTTTTAGGTAGAGTTATGGCTAAACCGTGTGACTGACTGCATGCGGTACACCCTCCGCGACATATTCGAGCACTGCGTGAAGTCGTACGAGGACAAGTCCCGCGACGAGTGGGTGTTCGACTGGCCCGCGCAGCCCGCGCTGGTCGGCACGCAGATCTGGTGGACCACGGAAACCAACCAGGCGTTCGAGAAGTTAGAGGAAGGTCAGCCAAATTTGCTAACCCTGCTATTATTTGTTGAAGTATTTATTATATGTGATAACCTTAAATTATTATCCTCAGCCGAGCTTTGGAAAAATATATAAATTTGGCCTGTAGTCTGCAAATGACTATGCTGCTTTGGGATATTTTTCCACCATTACTGTTGTGATTTAATGTATTGTATGTTATTGTTTTTATAGCTCCTTTGTATATGAAACTTGTATTTTAGTAAAGCGTTCCTACGCAAGTAGATTTTTGTTAAAAACACATTTTTGTACAAGCTTTAATCTATCATATTCTTCTAGGATACGAGAACGCCCTAAAAGATTACCAAAAGAAACAAATCGCTCAGTTGAATGCGTTGATTATACTGTTGTTGGGAGACTTGACAGTCGGCGACAGACAGAAGATCATGACCATTTGTACCATCGACGTACATTCGAGAGACGTGGTAGCCAAGCTCATTGTGGCTAAAGTGGAGACTTCTAATGCATTCCAGTGGCAGAGTCAACTGCGGTGAGTGTTGGATGCATTTCTTGCGAGATTAATGAAAAATATATTTTTTGCCGCAAACCTATCCTCATTGTGGTCGTCAAAAGTTTTAACATTTATCAATATCAATTATCCAAAATATTAAGAAATACTTCATATGACTTCTTTTTGCCACTTTTTTTCGTATACAATTTCGATAAATTTTATCGATTGCTTGGCAATGTTTTCAGGCATCGATGGGATAATAATCTTAACAACTGCTTTGCTAATATTTGCGATGCGCAATTCCTCTATGATTATGAATATTTGGGGAACACGCCTCGTCTTGTTATCACACCACTGACTGATCGATGCTACATTACACTGACTCAGGTACCTGCTTACACACTCTAAACTTACTAACATTATACCCCCTTCATACATTATTACTGAAATATATGCTGTTAATTATAATTTAAATATAATGTGTTTAGTTTTAGTGGGATTTCCGGCACAGAAAATTATTAATATTGTATAAATAGTTACTCCCAAGATTATTTCATTTTGTATTTTATTTTGATTTAAATTAAACAATAGATCTGCCGATGTCGATGGGCGCCAGTTAACTCTTAACCTCAGTTGGCTGGAACGAGCTAACTCTCCTCTCTATTTGGAGGCAATAAAAAAAGTTACTAAAGACCCAACGTAAACATTTGGCCGAATTACAGAGTCTTCACTTGGTAATGGGTGGTGCACCAGCGGGACCGGCCGGGACTGGCAAAACGGAAACAACCAAAGACTTGGGCAGAGCCCTCGGTATCATGGTCTACGTGTTCAATTGCTCCGAACAGATGGACTACAAAAGTTGCGGAAATATTTACAAAGGTGATCTTCTTATAAATATTTTCAATAGAACCTCATTTGTTGTTGATTGTTTTTTTTTACATATCCATTGTCCGCATTGATTAAAATACTCTGTCCAATTCCGAAGGTTTGGCTCAGACGGGAGCGTGGGGTTGCTTCGACGAGTTCAATAGGATTTCAGTAGAAGTACTGTCTGTAGTGTCGGTACAGGTGAAAAGTTTGCTCGACGCCATTAAAACTAAGAAGAAGAAGTTCGATTTCATGGGCGAGTACATCACTATCATACACACAGTCGGTATGTTCATTACTATGAATCCAGGATACGCGGGAAGAACCGAATTGCCTGAGAACTTGAAAGCTCTATTTAGGTAAATGTTATACTTAGACAAACCTTGTAATATAGTGGTTAAGCTTTTAAGTAAATTTTTCGCCATGGTTAGATTTTTTATACAAAGTTAAGCTAATTACGTTATTTTCAGACCCTGCGCCATGGTAGTACCCGACTTTGAGTTGATCTGCGAGATCATGTTGGTGGCTGAAGGGTTCCAGGAGGCGCGTCTTTTGGCGCGTAAATTCATTACGCTCTACATGTTGTGTCGAGAACTGCTGTCCAAACAGGATCATTATGATTGGGGCTTGAGGGCCATTAAATCTGTGCTTGTCGTCGCGGGCTCTTTGAAGGTGATATTTATAATAATAAAAACAGTTTGTAAGTATGAAATTTTGTTTAATTGAAAAATATATTTCCATCATGACGATATGACAGAGAGGTGACCGCTTGAGACCTGAAGATCAAGTACTCATGAGAGCCTTGCGAGATTTCAACATACCTAAGATCGTGACGGACGACACGCCTGTGTTCATGGGTCTGATTGGAGACTTGTTCCCCGCACTAGATGTGCCCAGGAAACGGGACCTGGACTTTGAAAAAAGCTTAGTGGATGGGGCCATATCTATGAAGTTACAGCCGGAGGCAGGATTCATTTTGAAGGTAAACGTTTACTTACTTTCTTTAAGGTCCTAACCTATTCTCCGAAAGAACTCACTTCTTATGGTTATTTATTTAAAAAGTTAAAAATGAAAACTGTTACACTTTCATTTTTGCACTAATATGAAGATAAAAAACGAATTACTGATTTAACTGATACAGATGGTACAATTGGTGGAGTTATTTGCTGTAAGGCATTCTGTATTCATCATCGGATTTGCTGGCACCGGAAAATCAATGGTATGGCAATGTTTGTACAAAACGTACGCTATGCTAAAACTGAAACCGTTTTACAACGATTTGGACCCGAAGGCCGTCACTAATGACGAGCTGTTTGGTATTATTAATCCAGCTACTAGAGAATGGAAAGACGGACTGTTCTCGACGATCATGAGAGACATGGCCAACATGCCCGGAGATGGGCCAAAGTGGATTGTACTCGATGGTGATATTGATCCTATGTGGATTGAAAGTTTGAATACTTTGATGGATGATAATAAAGTGAGTGGCGATTGCTATCTGATAATATGAAGTCAAGTTCGTAATTTTGTGTAAGTAATATTGAATTTTAATGTTTGTGTTTATTGTTAAGGTATTGACGTTAGCCAGTAACGAGCGAATTGCGTTGACGAAATCTATGAGATTGTTGTTCGAAATATCGAATTTAAGAACTGCTACGCCAGCTACTGTGTCCAGAGCTGGGATTTTGTACATAAACCCTCAGGATTTGGGCTGGAATCCGTGAGTAGTAGTAATAGCATAAAAAACGTTATGCATAAGAAATATGTGCACTCGTAGTAATTTTAGTAGTAATATAGGAAATTCAGGATATCGTACCGCATAGAAACCCAAACGAAATGAAGAAATCATCATTATTATTAATTACTAACTTTTGCCTGCGGCTCAGCTCAGGTGAAAAAGAGTTTTCCACGATAAAAGTAGCCTATGACACTCAGGAGTAAGAAGCTTCCTATTAGTGGAAAAAAATCAAAATCTGTTTAGTAATTACTTAGAAAGAGCGCTTAAACAATCAAACTCTTCAGCTTTATATATTAGTATTGATTATAATCTTTGCTCCTGTAAGCTAGTTAATAGATATTCTTACAATCAAATTAAGAACTATAGCATATATTTAGGTTCGTAGCGTCATGGATAGACACAACGCGTGATGATGAATCAGAAAAGGCGATGTTGACGGTGATGTTCGACAAATATATTCCATCATTACTGGAATCGTGCAAGAAGTACAAACGGATCACACCACTAACGGAACTTCAGCAGATACAACTCACTTGCTATCTGCTCGAGTGTTTCCTGAATAAATCATTACTGCCAAGCGATTGTCCTAAGGAATGGTGAGTACACTATGATTATGACGAGCATGTTCAAATTAGTAATTTAGGTACAAGTTATAGGACTGTATATTTTGGAAAATAGATATAAAAGCCATGGTGCCTATAAAAATAGATATTTATTTGATACTAGAACGTTAGTAAATAAATTTGTTGTTTCACTGAAGCTCCAAATATATTTATAGCCCCCCGAGTCAATTCTTGTGCGCTCGGTCTTCACACCGAATGCACGCCCATGCAGGGGGAACATTAGGCCGCGACTCTAGGCACATAGTGTAATGTGTATACCTCTTGGTTGCCAAATACACATTGAGGCCTATAAGGGTTCCCGAACATCTCCCCTCCCTCTCCCTTCCAACCATGCTAACAAACTCTTCCTTCCTCTTCTCTTCCTTACCTCTATCCCTTCCCTTCATCCTTCCGGGCCCCGTGACCGAATAGCTGCGGGTTGCCAGCGTGCCATCCGCTGGCACCCTCAGTAATAGCAGTAGGGCCTACCAAATCATCATTGGGACTGCTGTAGTTGCTAAGCCGGGGGATTGCTTGTACACCGTTAGCAGGGTACCCCCGGTGATAACCGCGGCAGTTGACAAAAACAAAAAATATATTTATAGCAATTAATTCAGTTTTATTTGACGAGTCATTATTTTTCAGGTATGAAACCTATTTCGTGTTCTCCGTCGTCTGGGGATTCGGTTCCGGTCTTTTCCAAGATCAGCTCTGCGATTGGCGCAATGAATTCAGCAAGTGGTTCTGCAATGAATTCAAACAGATCAAGTTTCCGTCCAGTGGGAACGTTTTCAGTTTTTTTATTGATCCGGAAACTAAAAAAATGCTACCATGGTCGGAAAGAGTAGAAACTTTCGAGTTAGACCCAGATTTACCGTTGCAGGTTAGAAATAGATATTTGACTATTGATTGAATAAAATAAATATGTCCAGATTACGGAATTTTCTATCAATTAGTATTTTTTTTTTATAATGCAATCATTGAGAACGAAACAGCTTTTAAAAATACTTTCCGTAGTAAGTTAAGCTTTCGATATCACACTACTAGTAAGAAGTCGTGGTTGATTCATTAAAATTAGAAAATCTTTGAAATACAATTTTCCTACAGTCATGCTTGGTATCCACTTCTGAGACGACGCGTATAAGGTTCTTCATGGATTTGCTGATCGCTAAACAGAAGCCAGTCATGTTAGTCGGCAGCGCCGGCAGTGGAAAAACAGTCAGTGTCGCGGCTAAACTGAATTCACTTCCTGATTCTTATGCTATTACTAATGTGCCTTTCAATTTCTATACTACGTCCGGTAAGTTGACATATAAAAAAAAATACTTTTGTTTATTTTTTTTAATCTTTTCACAAGCTTGATTGAGCTGTGTTGTCTTTAATTTGTCTATTGTTGGCCCCTTTGTATGTAATGAATGTAGATAGTATATTTTTTTTTACATTTTCCACTGCTTCTAATTAAATTAAATTTAAATGTTCCATTTAGGCATTCGCGACGAAAAAATCTTCTGTCCATTCCGCTTGCTCGAACAAACTACAGAGCCAATAGCTTCATTTTATGACCTACTGAGGCTTTTAACGATTTACCTCATGATATAGGCTATTATGTACTAACGTCGCATTTGCGAGAAAAGCTTTAGCTAAGATCTTCGTGGAGGTTCATGGCGACTATCTAATTAGTTGCTTTCTACTACATCTTCAACTTGAACCATCCAAATTATATCCACATAAAATAAAGTATTTTTTCACAGAAATGATGCAAAAAGTTTTGGAAAAGCCTCTGGAAAAGAAGTCCGGCCGTAACTTTGGCCCTCCCGGCAGCAAATTTATGATTTACTTTGTGGACGATTTGAATATGCCTGAGGTAGACACATATGGCACAGTGCAACCTCACACTATGATAAGACAATTTATGGATTATAAGCACTGGTATAGTATTTAAAAAATCCAAAAAATAAGTAAGTATTGTATTATTTACTTTATTTTAACATTATTTGATCTTACAGGTATGACAGACAGAAATTGAGTTTGAAGGACATCTCAAATTGCATGTTTGTAGCATGCATGAATCCTACTGCGGGTTCCTTCACAATTGATCCTCGTCTTCAGAGGCATTTCTGTACATTTGCTGTTAGGTAATTAAAATATTATCATCCACATTATTCAAATGTATTGACACATATTGTTACGTTTTTGTCATGATTAGAAAGACTGTACTAACTCTATTCTTGCAGTTTCCCCGGTCTAGACGCCTGCTTCCACATCTACAAGCAGATTCTGTCGCAGCACTTGAACAATCCTCTGAACAAGTTCGTGCTGGTGGTGCAGCGGTACGCGGAGATCCTCGTCAACGCCGCGCTCGCCCTCCACAACAAACTAGCCACGATGTTCCTACCGACCGCTATCAAGTTCCACTACATCTTCAACTTGAGGGATTTGTCCAATATATTCCAAGTGAGTTTGTTGATCAATATTATTACCATAATTTGGAACAAAATGTATTGGAAGTATTTTGCGCAGACGCTACTCCGTTGCATATAGTAGATCTCTATTTGTCTATATCACTGTATACATCGGAACTTTTCCTTCTGAAAGAATTACCCACACTTGTTGATACTAATTTTACAACTAAATTATATAATTATTTCAAAGGGCATGCTATTTACAACTGGTGATGCGATTAAAACACAATCAGAATTGATAAGACTGTGGATGCATGAGGCGACTCGTGTGTACTCAGACAAACTTGTCGATGCTGTGGACAATGAGAACTTCCAAAAACTTATCGCTGAAGTTATCAAGAAGAACTGTGAGGTTAGATTAAAACACTTACTTAAGTTACCGTTATGGATGGCACCAACTTTTTTGAGTTATGAAGTGCTTTCAAAAATTATAAAAAAGGTAGTGTCACCAAAGAAAGCTCAGTTTCTAACATGGTT
Source organism: Manduca sexta (assembly GCF_014839805.1). NCBI lineage: Eukaryota > Metazoa > Arthropoda > Insecta > Lepidoptera > Sphingidae > Manduca > Manduca sexta. The sequence continues at coordinate 13,005,811 of NC_051127.1, forward strand.
CACTATCTATGTAAATATTTGGTATTCTTTTGGATCGACGTGCTATGATTTTATTATATATTTTGCAATTTCAAAAGTGTTTAGATATATTTTTTTGATTTTAAAATATAATGTGAACCTTCAAGGGTTCCGTTATCTTAATAAAAAACAAGTTCTTTCTTACTGTATTGGTGGGATAGTTATCGTGCGTACGCGATATGAATGAAATACTGAGGGCTTTACAGACAATATATTTGTGTTTCTATTAACACCTAGCAAATACGTGACTTTTTATATCGTCAGGAATTCGACGAAAATGTGGTGTTCGAAAAACCTTTAATTTATTGCCACTTTGCGGAAGGTGTGGGAGATCCCAAATATTTCCCAATCAAAGACTGGCCGCACATCAAAAAATTATTGGACGAATCTCTGGCGGGTTACAACGACCTTGTCGCCACCATGAATCTTGTGCTATTCGATGACGCCATGTATCATATCTGCAGGTAATAAATCGTCTCCATAGGAATTGAAGGTTCAATGAAGAACTACGTGTTTCTAACAATAATTTCAACTACCACTTACTGTCCATAATATATACACTTATTATGGAATAGCGGTTTTTAATAAATGATTGCAATAACTTAAGATCAATGATAAAAAAACAAACTGAATCATCCATCTCTAATCATGTCAAACAATCTTCATTGTGACCGATCGATTTTCGCTTTCGATACGATGGAAGCGGTTGAGAGCGTTTCTTAAAATCAGCCGTAAATAAAACTAATTGCAGGATCAACCGTATTCTTGAGGCACCGAGGGGCAATGCTCTGTTGGTTGGAGTCGGAGGCTCTGGGAAGCAGTCGCTCTCTAGACTGTCCGCTTTCATATCTTCGCTAGAAGTGTTCCAACTGCAATTGCGAAAAGGATATGGGATCAATGATCTTAAACTTGACTTAGGTATGATACATCTATTCTGTATACTCAATTATATTTGTCTTTAAGAAATCATTTATTTTGAAATAATACCGTAACTGATTTGAAACCAGAATATAAAAGACCACATATTTATGCAACATCATTGTTCAAAGAATTTTAAAAACAATAAATTACCTAGAATAAAAAAAATGTAAGCAGTTAAAGTTGGTGGCCTCAGAACAAAAATCCTAATGCTTTAACCCCATTTTTACTTCGGTTTACAATTTTCTATGCTCTTTCAGCAACGTTATATATCAAAGCCGGCTTAAAGAATCTTGGCAACGTATTCCTTATGACTGATGCTCAGGTTGCAGAAGAACGGTTTTTGGTATTGATAAATGATTTGCTCGCTTCCGGTGAGATACCGGAATTATTGGCCGATGATGAGACGGAAAATATCATTAATGGTGTCAGAGGAGAGGTATGTAAAAATTTTGAATCTTTAGATTGGAGTAAAGAACACACACACACATGACTATGTAGAGACAGACTAAAAACCATATGAAAAATGTATGAGAAATTGATTTCATATTATACGCAACACTATCAAAATATATTGTCACAATGTTGGAATACAGCATTACTTAACCGCATCTGTCTCAATATTTCATTGTAAATAAGTAAATACAAAACTATCCCTCATTAATATTTTTCATTCAGACTAAAGCTTCCGGTGTCCCCGACACGCGAGAGAATTGTTGGAGATTCTTTATTAACCGCGTCAGGTCAATGTTAAAGGTACGTTTAAAGTCAATAACTATTGAAAAAAAAATATTGCGTTGCGTGAAAATAATTTTAGAATGCTATAAATCAATATGTTTAACATAAATCTGACCGGATCGTGTTGTATATTTTTTTCTGGTCCTTCAAACCAGAACATATTGCATTTTGTTTTTTCGGTTGTATTTGTTTTGTTATTTTTCAAATAAAATATAACAGAGATAATAACTGCTTGCAGGTTGATATTATATCTAGCAGATAAAAAAATGACATTACTTACCGAAAAATTCTCTTGCATTCTTCTAGATGCTTAGAAATTTTCTTCTTCATCACTAGGTAGTGTTATGCTTCTCACCGGTGGGTGCCACACTCCGAGTGAGGGCTCGTAAGTTTCCCTCGATAGTGAACTGCACCGCCATCAACTGGTTCCACGAGTGGCCGCGGGAAGCCTTGCGCTCCGTGTCCAAGCGATTCCTTGCTGAAGTTGAATCACTACCGGTAACGTTCAAATATTAGTAAAATATTGTAACAGCAGTATTCGTTTTAAAAATATACAACTGATTGAATACCTGATAAATTATCCAAGTAATAATGTTCAGTTCGATACAGGTATAGGAGAGTCCCACAACCACGTGCTTAATAGACTGCGTAAGATTTAATGGGTGCTTTTTCCATATACATTTTTACAAACCCTTGTTTTCAATAAACAACCACAATCGCTTTTTTCGATCTATCGCGAAAACGGACCAATCCGAACAAAGTTTCTGGAAACATAACTGACTATATTGAGTGGTATATTCTCAGAAGTAGATCGAATATTAAGATTAGTATCGTTTATAGAAAACGTTTACTCGGCTTTTAGACTGTCTTAAATATTTTAGCCACATTTGGTCGAGCCAGTATCGGACTTTATGTCTCACGTGCATCAAAGCGTCAATCAAATGTCGGCGGTGTATTTTCAAAACGAGAAGCGGTACAATTATACGACACCTAAGACTTTCTTAGAGCAAATTGCTCTTTACACCAAACTGCTTAATGAGAAAACTAAGAATTTAAAGATGATGATCACTAGACTGGAGAATGGTTTGGAGAAATTGGCGTCTTGCGCTGCTGATGTTGCTGTATTGAAGGTAAGAGATGAGGATTATTGCTGGCACTACGGCAAATTGTAGACACGTCAATATATACATATTGTTTTAAAGTATATTAACTTATTATTACGTATTTCAAATTAGTATCCGATTGATTTACAAGTATAAAAGTGTTGTATTTATATAGACTTCAACAATAGTAAATTCCATAATTAGTTGCTTTATTATTAGGTAACTCTCGCTGAGCAAGAAATTATACTAAAAGAGAAGAACCGAGCAGCAGAAGCGCTTATTGACGTAGTTGGTGCTGAAAGCGAAAAAGTGTCCAAGGAAAAAGCATTTGGTAAAGTCATAATTATTATAAATTCCATGGAAAAAGACTGATAATTCAATTTACTTAAAAAAAAAATAAAAATAGTAGGATTTACGTTTTATCATGTTATTTAATCGCTAACAGCTGCCGAGGAGGAAAAGAAAGTCAAAGTGATTGAAGAGGACGTAACGATAAAGGCAAAGATTTGCGCGGACGACTTAGCGAAGGCAGAGCCCGCTCTGATCGCCGCTCAAGAAGCCTTAAACACGTTGAACAAGAATAATTTAACAGAGTTGAAGTCCTTCGGCTCGCCGCCAGATGCCGTAGTCAACGTCACGGCGGCGGTGCTGGTGCTGTTCTCCAAAAAGGAAAAATACCCAAAGATCGATCTTGGAAAGCTTGCAAAGTGAGTTAACGATGCTATTTATAACTTTTTTTTGTACAAATATTACGAAAAATCAGTAAAAATAACATTATTAATTTTTGTTTTCAGCTTATGATGGCAAAAGTGGATCAATTCTTGTACGATTTGGTGTACTATGATAAAGAAAATATACATCCTGATGTAATAAAGGTAAGCAATTTGTTCTTTTACCCTTAAGGTCGTGTCAACTCAATTGTTTAGAAACCTCCAAATATTGTTTTGGCTCTGTGGATTGTCTCTCGTAATTCATCATAAAACTTGCTTTGTGGGATCAGAAATGGGTAAGTAATCGTTGATTCTTTTATTTTTTAAGAATTTAAAATATGTCGGCACATGTTAATCCTTAGGCAGTTCAACCGTACATCAAGAACCCCGAGTTCAACGCTGAATTCATAATGTCGAAGTCGGCCGCGGCGGCGGGACTGTGCGCGTGGGTCATCAACATCTGCAAGTTCTACGACGTGTATGTCGTCGTCGAGCCCAAGCGACGCGCCCTCAACCAAGCCAACGCAGAGCTGCAGGCCGCCAGAGATAAGTTGTCGTTCCTCACTGACCAGATTATGGTTTGTTTTTTATATAACTCTCAATGCTTACTAACAATCTTGCTCGGTTCAGAATTGAATAAAATATGTGCCAGGCAATAAAAATAATTATTGATTACAATAGGAATTAGAGGAGAAATTAGGAGGTCTAATGAAAGCTTTCCAAGAAGCCGTCAATGAAAAGATGAAATGTCAAGCAGAGGCTGACGCTACGAATGCTACTATTGATTTGGCTAATAGACTGGTCAATGGTTTAGCCTCGGAGAAGATCAGGTAAAATTCTGCGTTTCTAGTCAATGAGTATTATAAATACGCTATCGTTTTGACTTTAATCTACTGTTTTGGTCAGATGGTCAGCCACGGTAGTAAATTTGAAAGAGTCTGGAATAATGTTGCCGGGCGATGTGCTGTTGGTCACGGCGTTCATATCGTATGTGGGTTGCTTCATGCGCGGCTACCGGCAGCAACTCATGAACGACGATTGGATTCCTACTTTACAAAAGACAAACGTGAGATTACATTTCATTACGTTAACGTATTTTTTTTAACTTTACTAAAGGTAAAAGGTTCAATATTGTTATAGCCTAAAATCGATACAACCGAGGGGTTAGAACCGTTGTCAATGTTGACTGATGATGCGCAAGTGGCATGTTGGAACAACGAAGGTTTACCAACGGACTCGATGAGCACAGAGAATGCCACGATCCTAACCAACTCGGCGCGATGGCCGCTGATGATCGACCCGCAGTTGTAAGTTATAACTTCTAGGCTTTATAGATCCTGTTTTTAAAAGCTTTATTCCTACTGAAAGATTAAAAACCTTTCTCTTCTGATTAGGTGCTAACATTATTTTAACAGAGACTATATTCAAAGTTTAATTACTTCTCCTAAACCCTAGGCAAGGTCTAAAGTGGATTAAGTCAAAGTTCGGCGACGCTTTGGTGACGATCCGTCTGACACAACGAAATTATCTGGATCGTATCGAACGCGCTGTTACAAACGGTGACGTGGTTATGCTGGAGAATATCGGCGAGACCGTGGACGCTGTGCTTGAGCCGCTCCTCGGACGTGTGCTCATACGCAAGGGTCGTGTGCTAAAGGTACCAATATAGTCTCAGACTGCTGAATTTTTATTAAATAAATCATGTATAGCATTTTAAGGCCCATGTAAGAATATTTTCCTATGATAAATATCACAAAAAATCATATGTTTGTAATAACTGCTGTGACTATTTTAGATCGGAGACAGAGAAATTGACTACCATCCGAATTTCCGTCTTGTGATACAGACCAAGTTGGCAAATCCTCATTACCAACCTGAAATGCAGGCGCAATGTACTCTTATCAATTTCACCGTTACGAGAGATGGGTAAGTATTGCAAATAAAAATACATTTAACATAGTCTCATGTAGTTCCAGAATTGTAAAGTTTAAAACAAAATGTAAAAAGTACAGAATAAGCACTTTTAGGGATTTAACTAACTGAAACCTTTACTTTTAGCCTCGAAGAGCAGTTGCTAGGCGAGGTGGTAAAAGCAGAGAGACCAGATTTAGAATCTCTAAGAGCTGGTCTGACGAAACAACAAAATGATTTCAAAATCACACTCAAAACACTCGAAGATGATTTGCTAAAAAGGCTTGCGACAGCAGGTCCCGATATATTGAGCGATTCGGCGCTGGTGATCAATTTGGAGACCACCAAGAAAACGGCCGCCGATATTGAGATAAAAGTCGAGGAAGGCAAGACCACTGCCATTAAAATTGACGAGGCTCGAGAAAGATATAGGTAACGTATTGATCGCAATTTATAATATCCAATACTAAAATCCTCACTCCAAAGTATGTATTTGGCCTTTATTTAATCCATTATTTACATAGCTATGAATAAATGATGTACGGTCTCCTAAAGTTTTTCACATAATTCAACAGACGAGCAGCCTGTCGCGCCTCACTTCTCTACTTTATTCTGAACGATTTATACAAGATCAACCCGATGTACCAGTTCTCGCTTAAGGCGTACAGTGTGGTGTTCAAGGATGCGCTGCAACGTGCCGAGCCCGCTGACGATCTGGAGGGGCGCGTGCGCAACCTGCTTGATAGCATCACATTCTCTGTCTTCGTCTATACTAGCAGGGGGCTATTCGAAAGGGACAAATTGGTGTTTTTGTTCTTGGTGACTTTGCAGGTATGTGAATTTTGTATTGAAAAAGACAAATAAGTTATTTATTTTTACATCACTTGAGGTAGAATGTAAACAGGTTAGTCAAAAGACGCAGAAATTATACTTTTTTATCCGAAACATAGTCATCGCTGATAATATATTATGTCTTCCTACCACAGATAAGAGAAGAAGAGGCTTAATACTATGTATGCTATGTATCCTTGAATATATTTTATGGGTTGTTATTGATATATTTATATTGTAGATACTACAAGTAGATGGTAAACTTGATACACGGGAATTGGATTTCCTTCTAAAATATGCGGTGGCGCCCGAAGTGTCGCCGTATCCGTGGCTATCTAATAACTCTTTCGGAGGAATTATGGCACTGGCTAAGATGGACGCGTTCGAAAACCTCGACAAGGACATTGAAGGCGCATCCAAAAGGTTTTAATTTTTATTTATTGTTTTTACTTGACTTAAATTCAGCTTCATGTTTACTAGTGTTAATAGTATTGAGACTTTATAGGTATGATTACACTAAACAGACAATTTTTTTTCATCTAATTTAAGTATCGTTAATAGTTTAAGTTCATAAATAGCATAATTTACACATTGTTAACAGATGGCAAAAGTATGCGGACGGCGAAGCTCCCGAGAGAGACAAGTTACCAGGCGAATGGAAAAACAAAACTCCATTACAACGTCTCTGCATAATGCGGGCGTTACGGCCCGACAGAATGTCTTACGCTTCAAAGTATGTACGGAACATTGTAAAATCTAGGTTTATAGGTATGGTAAAATGTAATATAAAATGTGGACATTCTATAGCGCATTTTGTGAAGAGAATTTGGGCACGAAATACGTTGAAGCTCGAACTCCACCGCTCGAGAAATCATATCAAGAAAGTAACGCGACTACTGCCATGTTCTTTATACTGTCTCCCGGTGTAGATCCCTTGAAGGTAAGTTAACCTAAACAAATATATGGCATATTTTACCTAAAACATTAATGTCGTGTGCGATATTAAAAATATTTTGTTTGTTATTCATTTCATTGCATGCAGTCACACGAGGTTTCATTTAAAAGCGATTAATTATTATGAAAACACGGCAAAACTAGCAAACGTTGTGCCAGGAAATGTCGTGTGCAGATTTAACCCATATTTCGCTCACTTGTATTTTTTGTCTGTAAAATGCCGTAATCTAGTTTACTACATTTTTATAATGTTACAACGGAACTTGGCACCTTATTACTCGTACAAGCGCTATTTTAGAGGAAAGTAGCCATTTCTCTTTTCTGTATGATACCGCAATAATAGTAAAATTTGATTTACGCAATAAAATAAAAGCAAGCACCTATCTAAACCAAAATATAAAGTTAGCAGTGCTAGCAATCAGCTACATATGCATTGTAATGTCGTTTTATCTAATCCCTTTCAGATAATAACAAGAAACAGTAAACCAATAAAAGCATAATTAAAATCAAATCATATATCGTTATCATTTTGCAACTATCATTTCAGGATCTAGAAAAGTTAGGTCGCAGGCTAGGCTTCTCGACGGACAAGAAGAATTTCCACATCGTGTCTCTAGGCCAGGGCCAAGAAGTAGTGGCTGAGGAGGCGATGGGCGTCGCTGCAGTCAACGGCGACTGGGTCATATTGCAGAACATTCACTTGGTCGCCAAGTGGCTCGCCACTCTGGAAAAGAAGATGGAAGAGACGTTTGAGAACCCCCTGCCGGAATATAGGTAAGGGATACTCACGTGATTGGTTGAAGAATTAAATGTGGAAAAAATGTCTTTTACTAATCATGTACTAAATGTAATTTACTTAGTACATCGATTATGTAAACGATATCGTTAAGCTAGAAGAAAGAGGATGAAGCTAGAAGTTCTAGCATTAATATCAGACAGGATCTAGCCGGCGGTATTTTATACACGACCGATTTCAATAAACGATCCACATTAATCTTTAGATCGACAGCGACGACCATTTTAATCTCGATGTTGATCCGTATTTTGCAAATTAATTGCCCGTTAGACATCTAAGAAATGTACAATATGTATAATTCTGATATAATGGGTATTGTTGTACAGATTGTTCTTAAGCGCTGAACCGGCTGGGGATCCCGCATACCACATCATACCGCAAGGTATTCTAGAGTCAGCCATCAAGATAACCAACGAACCGCCAATCGGCATGTGGGCAAATTTGCATAAGGTGATTAATTATGTACATTTCGTGACACCTTGACTTACTTTTAAGGGATTTTTTGTCAGTATTATATGACATAACATAACGCATATCAATTGTGAGGAAAAGAGTACCAATTCCCCAATTATTGTTCATGTTGTTAGTCATTTATATGAAATGACTGGCTTGGTGGCATAGTTATATTGCCGTCTTGGATTCATATCCCGGGTTGGCTGTGATACTGGGTTTTTCACCATAGTATCAGCCCAGAGTCCGAAGTTCATGTCCAATATGGCGATAGGCTCACCATTTATAACATTTACGTCTCATGGAACGGTATAGATATAGCGAAAGTCCTGGTTGCACTTCTGCCTTCCCCTCTGGGGGTAACGGCGCGATGTGTGTTCGTATGAAATTATTAAAATCCTTCCAATTACATAAGAATGTAGGTGTGCGACCTTAAAACTTTTTTCCTCACTGCGTTTTAAAATCCACTCAGTTTTTTTTGTTTCTGTTTCGTGTAAATCGTTTCCTGAAATAAACTTTTTGTACCTTTTACTTTATAGAGTTTAGATAACTTCAGTCAAGAGACCCTCGAAATGTGCAGCAAGGAAGCCGAATTCAAAGCCATACTATTCGCGCTCTGCTATTTCCACGCAGTGGTGGCCGAAAGACGTAAATTCGGTCCTCAAGGATGGAACAGGTGATTACCATATTTCTTATTATTGCACCACACTATTTTTAAATCTAGTTTGTAATCAAGGTTACTGCATATCTCATAGCATATACTTTGATAAAGATGTTCATCGCAAAATTAGTAATGGAAACTGAAATGTCTTCAGCATTTACTTTCATTACAAAATGTTTGTCTTTGCAGAGTATATCCATTTAATTTCGGCGATCTGACAATTTGCGTGTACGTATTATACAATTACCTGGAGGCGAATCCTCGCGTGCCGTGGGAGGATCTGAGGTATTTGTTCGGAGAGATCATGTACGGTGGCCACATCACTGATGATTGGGACAGAAGACTGTGCAGAACGTTCTTACTGGAATACATGCAACCAGAATTGGTTTGTATTATCTAACAGAAACCAATAATAATTATAAGTCTATATATCTTAAGGAGTCTAATAAATATAGCTATTTCCTTTAATTGAATCACCTTGATTCTTGTTTAATTTCTATTACCATCTTCGCCTTAACCTTTTTAAATATTGTTCATTGTTTTCATGCTCAGGTTGATGGCGAACTGCAACTAGCGCAGGGCTTTATATCACCTCCCAACTCCGACTATGTCGGTTATCATCAATACATAGACGATTACTTGCCAGACGAGACGCCCTATCTCTACGGACTTCATCCAAATGCTGAAATCGGATATTTGACTACGGTATCTGAACGACTGTTTAAGGTAACGATAAATTCAGTAGATTTTGTGACGCGTATTTTGTTTTATTTTATTATAAATGTAAAATTTAGGTGGTGTTTGAAATGCAACCCAGAGACGCTGGAGCACAAGCTGGCGGTGGCGCTACTAAAGAAGAAATCGTATGTGTTCAAATAATTTAATTTATTCTTATGTTATAAATTACGACTTAATCAACTTTTTCAATGTGTAGTATTTCGCAGTTACATTATTTGAACTAATAATAAGAATATTAATTATATTTTTGGTTTTCTTTTGTTCTTTCGCCTCACGCATATCTCTATAATTGTTTTAAAATAAGGCTTTACCAAGTAACAACACAATTATTGTATAGGTGCGGTTCATGCTAGAGGACATTCTAGACAGAGTTCCAGAACCGTTTAACTTGGTCGAGTTGATGGGCAAGGTAGAAGAGCTGACGCCGTATACTATCGTAGCGCTGCAGGAGTGCGAACGAATGAACCGTCTCATGGGAGAAATACGAAGATCGCTGAAGGAGTGTGAGCTCGGGCTAAAGGTATACCAGTCCAGCTTCTTTTTGTTTAACTTTATGGACAAACATGTCTATAGGCGGACAATACCTTTGGTCTTTTCTACCATTTTACCTTTGGATGATGTAGAGATGAGATGACGTATCTCTGTATAGTTATTGAGTTTAAAGTGAATTGTTATGATATTGTTACGTGTCTTAATAAAAAGTTTGAACTTTTAATATTCTTTTGATAAAATACGTCAATATTCAATTGTATCATCCAGGGCGAGTTGACTATCAGCAGTGACATGGAAAGGCTTATGGAATCTCTGTTCATGGATAAAGTCCCAGATTCCTGGACTAAGCTCGCATACCCCAGCTTGCTGGGTCTCGCCGCATGGTTTTCCGATCTTTGTCTTCGTCTATCAGAATTAGAGAATTGGTCTGGTGATTTTAATGTGAGTCAATGCTTTAACTTCTTTATAATATTTTGTTTAAATAATACCTATGTTGATCGGTATTGAATTATATATTAATAAATCCTCGCTGCTGTACTCATCTAGTCGATACTTTATTGAGCAAAATCAGTATAAAGTAACCGAAACTAGTAAGTTCATGTAGTGTTTTTTTTTTGCATAAGCCAAATCCATCATTTTTCATTCTATTTGTAGCCTACTTATTGTTACTTAATTTATTCGAAGACGAATTAAGTTAATCCAAACTACCGTATTGGCAATCTGTCACAGCTACCGCCGGCAGTATGGCTCGCGGGCTTCTTCAACCCGCAGTCATTCCTCACTGCGATCATGCAGCAAACGGCGCGAAAGAACGAGTGGCCCCTCGACAAGATGTGCCTCAACTGTGACGTCACCAAGAAGAACAGAGGAGATTTCAAGTAATTGACTCATAAATATTATGGTGTTCTGCATTATTGAAATATTAATTCATAAGTAGTTGTTTTTTGCGATGTTATCTATAGACTAGATCAGGTTTTACTAGATAGTCTGTATCGTGTTTTATTCAGGCGCTTATAAAATTTCTAATATTACATTATACATAGTACCTAGTTGTGTATTATATTCATATCCCATGTGAACATGTTGAGTTGAATTAATGCTGTACACAAAAGCGGTTACACCGTTGCTCTAATGAAAAAACATTCCTTACCCTTTCGGGTTAGACACCATAAGATGATCTGCATCGGACCAAGGTGCTGACTTTGTTAAGATATCTAAATCACAAATGTGTCGTGTCTAGCGCTCCGCCACGCGAAGGCGCCAATATTTACGGGCTGTACATGGAAGGCGCGCGCTGGGACACCGCCACCGGCGGCATCGTCGAGTCGCGCATGATGGAGCTCTTCCCGGTCATGCCCGTCATTTACATCAAGGCCGTCACCCAGGACAAGCAGGACACGCGTAATGTTTATGAGTGTCCCGTCTATAAGATTCGGTAAGTTATTTACCTCTTCACAATCGAGTATTAGATATAGATCTATTTTCCCTAATAGCTTACAGTGTACGTGAGTAGCATTAGTGCACACGCACACTACGATAGATAGTGTCGAGGCAGGGCATTGACAGTCCCCTTGTCCCACAACAAACCCAAAAAGTGGTGGGGCACGTCATGGATATAATTACTATAACGAAGAGACGGGTCGCATGGTTGTGAGCGCCACGCCTGCCCATAAACAGTAGCAACAATATCCAGAACTCCAAAACAAAAAGTATTCCTCACTCTACGTCGTTACATTTAACATTATATTCAGAGGTCGTAGCCAAGGTGCCTTTTAACAATCGTTAACGGAAATAGAAAACATAAAATGTACGAAAATTACATATACTAACGATAAATTTATAGCTCGGATAAGTCATTCCCATATACAAAGTTAGCGTTAACGACTGCAGAAAGCCTCCTTGGCTAAGACCCTAGGTATAACGTGTCCTTGAAACGGAAACACAAGTTAACGCCTTACATTGATCCCAAAAAAAATGGCGACTCGTACGTCTCGTTTAATTTTTATGTTGGTGATGCAGAGTTCAATTCTGCCGTGGTAATCGAGAGGGTAGTAAGTCAAAGGCAGGCAATTTTTTTATTATTGATTTGAAATGTACGTTAAACCAACTTTCTTCCTATCTAGGTTGCATACATCTCCGTACATTATAAATACATATTTGATAAACAGCAGTAAGAACGATTAAATAATCTAGTTAACCATGTAATAGAGCGGAACCGCCTTTTCTTACTTACTGCCCTCTCGATTACCGCGACAGAATGCGTCAGTCACGTGTACATCGTATTATTTAGCACATTCTTAATACGCTGCTTGCACAATGTACAAATAGAAACCGGTGGAACCTTTACGGTAATCTAGCGTATTATGACAGATCTCCCATCCAGACTGGATCGACGGAATTACAAATTTGATGTTTATGTCATAGCATGCGCGGCCCGACGTTCGTTTGGACTTTCAACCTGAAGACGAAGGACAAGCCCACTCGGTGGACGTTAGCGGGCGTCGCCCTGCTGCTTGGCGTGTGATGCTTTCGACGAGAATTGTGTTACTAGTTATATTTGCGTAGAATCATATTTTAACTTATTTGTTACTTGATTGTATTTTTAAATATTTTATTAGGTTAATAAAAGTATTAAACAATACCAATTTCTATTTATTTAAGGGTAGGAATTAAACATAAAAGTCGTATACACATTGTTTTTATTAAAAATAACTACATACACTGAGATCTTTAACATAGTATTTTGTGCAGTCAACAATGGACGGAACAATATTATCTTTTTACAGTTGTGCATATTTCTTTGTAATAGGAAGACTGTAATTTATTTATGAAAACAATATATTTAATATTTTAGTTATCACTATGAAATTAAAAAAAATATTTTAAATATCAGATGTTAGTCTTCAGTCAATCAAAATATGCTACAATATAAATAAACACTACATATGGCAGTGTCTTGAGAATTATAATTAGGTCACATCCTCGTTTCAGCCACTTTTGGATTTCGATGCGCTTTGAGGAGGGTTATCGTTGTCAGACGCAGGTTCGGATCCTTTCACAGTAAACGTAACGTAGTATCTTTTATTCTTATCTAGTCTTTCCGCTGGTAAAGCTATCAATTGTTTTTCTGTGCCATGAGATACTTCCAAAGTCACGTGCGCTTTGCCTGAACCTGTTGGAGGCTTCGAATTGATCTTTGGTAAGAATCCCTTTGATTTGACACTGGGACCCGCCGTTGAAGGCTTCGGCATTGTATGGTGATCCCATTTATACGGCACTGCAATGGATAATAGAAAGAAGTTTACAAATATTTAAATACTACCAAAATAAATCGTCTGACAAAAAAATAAACAAGGTGAAAAGTGGCTACGCAGTGCACTAGTTACGTCTCTACCTACCCCTTTAAGGTGTGAGGTTAAAGTTGCGTGTTCATTAGTGTTAAAATAAATTTAAAAATTATAATATCTAATTAACTGTCTAATTATAATGATAATTATTGCATGCCTGTGGTCTAAATTTTCTAACGTCAGATAAAAGTTCATCACATAAATTATAAACTGACAATACAAAAGTTAGATATTAGAATAGCTTTATTCATAAAACTGTAATTTTTAATTTATTAATATTGCCTTTTATTAAACGTATAAGTATTTGTTATCCGATTGTTGAAACGTCAGCCTTTACCTTATTAGGTTGTATTTACATAACGCTATGTTATATCTAGAGAGATGTAGGTAGAAGGATAATCAGTGAACTTTTCTTTCAAGTATTTTAGAAAAATGAATCTTTTGTAATTAAAATACATTGTACTTACAATATGCAGCGCATGGTATGCCGGTATAAGCGTGGATGGCATGAAAGCAACGATGCGTTTTGCTGGTGCAGAGACATGGGTTATCGGGTATAGCGCTCATTTTGTACAGCTCGCTCTCTCCGTAATCAAAATCAATAGGTTTCTCGGGTAGATTGTCTAAATGTTTCTTGCCACTTTTCTGTAGTTTTCTTAAACTCTCATATAGAAACTTTTCAAAACTGCTAAAAGTGTAATCAGGATTGTTGTAAGGTCCGAGACCGACAGTCGCTAAACTCGACTTGTTGTACTCATCAATGGCCCTTTTTACCAAAACTGCCTCATTTGCTTTGCTCGTTCTTATTTGTAACCGTTTCAATTCAAGTAGGTGCTGGAAAATTTTCCGTTCACAATAATATCTATAAGACAGATAAATTTAATTAAAAATTAACAGCCTAAAATAATATTATAATTAACAAATTCATATATAACCACTTACCGCCTCATGTTAGTCTGGATGCGCTGAGTGACGGATTTCATATCTACAGCATACTTATCACCCGGTTTCCGCACGGGAATTCTACTATCAGACTTTCCTGAATATCTACCGGTGGCGTTTCTTTGGCGATAGTATGCCGCCAGACGTGGACTCGTAATACGTCGTTGTAATGCTCTTGGACTTGGTTCAAACCCCGAATCCATTAATCCGCTCGACTCATAGCCTCTTTCTGAGTTTTCACTCTTCGATCGGATTGTAGATCGACTTTTTGTCCGACCTTTTTTTCTAAACCGTTTTCTCCGTCCATTGGCTTCTGTTTGACTATATATTTCGTTATCGCTAATACTAGGAACCCTACCATATATACAATCTTTAGATACCTTATCGCTGACAAATATTTCTTCTGATTTACTAGTTTTCTTTAAAATGCTCGATGTTGACCTCTCCAGTTGTTACATCGCTAAGTACTTTGTAACTTTCCGTCTCATAAATGCTATTTTTTCTGCTGATGCTTTCTTGACTTTCGTTAGAAATTTGTCTAGAATGTTTCGGGGAGGCATGAGATAATGGCAATTCGACATCATATTCTTCTGATCCATTCTCTATGATGATTTGTTGTACTGCCCTCTCATTTTCAGGTAAATCACTTTCGAGAACTGAGATCAGACCCTTGTCATCATTTTGAACCTTTTCTGTGCTACTTCCAGTCGCAGATGCGTATTCATTTCTTTTTTCTTCCACACTTATCTCGATGTCTGCTATATTTTCTTTACGGTCATTTTCTTGTTTTTTGTCAGTTTCTTCTTTATCAGTCTCATGATGGACTTCTTCGCCCATTAAATGACCGGAATCATTACTAGAATCTTTACTTCCGAAAACTTCTTGAGTTTCCGCAAAAGATACAGCAGTAGACGACTTCTTTTCTTCAGAATCAGATTTTTCAATACTTGTTGCATCTAAACTGGTCTTTAAATCCCCCGAAGCATCCTTACTTTTATCATGAGAATCATCTGGACCGGAAAGCACTTGAAATGATTTTTTACGTGTTAATCCCGATTTTGTATCCGTGGACACGCCATTTGTTTTTAAATTATTTTCAGATGAATGTTGTTGACCCGAATCCTTGCTTGTTTCTGGTGATTCTTTTGACTGTGTCTCAGGTGATTTTTCTACGATATTATTTTCAATTTTATCAATATTCTCAGATGTAGTCGACTCAACCTTGTTTTCTGATTCATTCTCAACTTGTGATACAGGTATAAGCTCCTGGCTAACGAGTATATTTTCTGCTTCTTCAGTTGTTTTACGAGTTTCCTGTTGAGTTTCAGAAATTTCCTCTTTTTTTTCTGTAGCTGCATCGGCGTCACCTTCTTCAATTTTCCCCTTTTCTGATTGTTGTTCCTCAATACTTTGTTGCGTCACATTCATATTTGCAGTTTCAATTGACACATTATTCGACGCATCAACAGTAACTGTTATTTCAGAACTTCCATGCTGACTAGACTCCCGCTCCATGTGAATTTGAGCTTCTGTTATCACCATGTTCGTTTTTACTGAAACGGTATCTGTTTCAGTTTCACTATGACCTTTAATTTTCTCTAATTGATTTTCTTCCCTTTCAGCTTCCAATTTAACTTCATTAACAGCAGTATCTGCGTTGATTGAGATGTCGTCAGTTTTTTCAACACTTTGTGAATTGTCTGTGCTTTTATATTTAACAATATTAATTTTTTGCTTTATATCATCATTTTCTATATGAATTGAAGTTTTTTTCCCCTTACGTTTTGTACTTCGTCTTTCTGTTGACTCTGAACTGCTACTTTCAGAAGGTGAACTAGTCTTTCTTTTACTCCTTTTTCGGTGCCTTTTGCTTTTTTTCTTTTCTGAATAACTTTCCGATTCTGAGGAGCTTTCTGAGCCAGATCTATAGTGCCGATGTCGATGTTTTGCACTACTTTTGTAACGTCGCGAGGGTTCACTCTTAGATCTATTTTTCTTGGACCTTTTATATTTCCTTTCGTTGTAATCTTTCTTAATATTATCGTCAAAATCAGTATCGCATCCATCGCTAAAACTTTTTTGCGTGTGCATTAACCTTTTTCTGCGCTCATAGTGTCTGTCTGAATATTTGCTTTGTGATTTTTTTTTAGAAATTCTTTTTTCTTCCGATGAAGATGTGCTACTGCTTGATACGCTATATTTACTTTCTCTGAAACGTGGTCTGTCATGCACTGGACTAGAAAGTTCGACCACCTCTCTTTTTTCTATTCTTATTCTATCCCGCACATCAATTTTTGTACTGGTAACTTTTCGAGTGGGTAATGATGTTATAGGAGCACCGTCAATTACAATTTGGGTATTTGTCAATTTCGATGCAGGTAAACCACCGTGCATTTGTAAATATTTAGCCACAGTACGGTGTCCCCTACTTGTCGCCGAGTCTAAAGGCGTTAACATTTCATTTTTAGAAGATTTTGCTACTGAATTGACTTCTGCACCCCTGTCTAATAACAGACGACAAAGATCCGCGTTGTCTGTAGCTGCTGCGATGTGTAAAGGGGTACGTCCTTCATGATTAGTTGCGTTTACTTGGGATGGTCTACCGTCCAAAAGCCATTTGACTAATTCCCGTCTTCCCGATGCTACAGCTTCGTGTAAAGGCAGGTCTCCTTTAGAATTTCTTAGCCAAAGATTAGCTCCCCTTGCACCTAAAACATAATTATTACATAAATTATTTTGATTTATTTGATAGCGCAATTAGATTTCCTACTTACCAAGTATTCGGACAGTTTCTAGTTGTCCTTTGGCAGCTGCCGTATGGGCTGGACTGCGCCCTCTTCTGTCTTGTCGATGAGCATCAGCTCCGTGCTGCAGTAACGCAACAGTAGCGTCAGCGTGCCCCAATGCAGCAGCATAATGGAGTGGGGTGCATCCATGTGAGTCAGCGATGTCCACTCGTGCACCACATAAACCAACTAAAGTTTCTAGAGCTTCAGTGTGACCTCGAGCCGCTGCGCAATGTAATGCAGTCAAGCCATCTCTGTTAAGAAATCACATATTTCAACAATAAGGCGTAAAGTCTTTGCTCCTAACTTTCACATTTTGGATTGAGAGACGAGAAGGTAGAGTAGGCTTAAAAATAAGGATCAATTGCAATAAAACTAGTAAAAAGAATATGCATCAATAATCACCGATCTGAGTCATCGACTTTTGCTCCCGCCTGATGCAATGCCAGCACTGCAGCCGCTGATCCTGCAGAAGCAGCCCACAATAACGGAGTGCGTCCATCCGCATCTCTGACATCTACCCTCGCTCCACCCTCCTTAACTAAAGCGCGGAGTACTTCCAAAGACGCACCTCTGCTCTGTTGATAAATACTATATGTAAGTGTATGTAATCTAAGAGCGTTCTATAGGATGTTTAATTATATAGGTACATAGAAGCTAAGCTCGCCACGAAAAATGAAAATCTACTGCTGTTAAATATTAACATTTGTGTATTCGTCTTGCCTGGTGATCAGTGGCAGCGGGTGCCCCACACATTTGCGCAGCGTAGTGCAGGGGATATCCACCGTGCTGATCAGGAGTGGCGGCGTCTGCACCTGCTGCCAATACGGCGCGTAGAGCTCCCACTTCCCCACACACTATTAAAACACATAAACAGTAGAGGATTTACATTGCATCATTAATTCATTAACGCTCAGTAGGTACTAGATATAAAAAACAGGCAGTTATTAAAAATACAGCCACGATAATTGTACGTATTTTCCATCAGCCTAAGTCGATACACGTTTCATAAATCTTACCTGGTAAAAGTGTACTGGGCACCAGAATGAGTTCAGCTTGTTATGTTTAAATGTACCAAGATAATGAAATATTTGGATGACGTAGTGCTGAGCTAACAGAGGTGTAACCGTTTTTCGAACTGACTTAAAATTATATTTGTTTAATTTCTGTGTCGATAATAAATTTCTTAGTAACAAATAATATACCTCCAAGACCGACGCGGGAATCCCAGTAAGAGATACTACAGAAAATTCTAAGTAATAATTAAGTAGATAGTGAAAACATATTACTTCAATAAAAAAAATATTAAGTTTACGTATTTAAACAAGCTTATAATAATAAGTCACCGCCTTTTTTTAACCTACCTTTAATTAATTTGGACAGTTTCTTTTTATTAAAAAAACAATATAACACGCATTGTTATGTTAAGGAACTTTTATTAGACGAAAATACAACCCTACTTACAAAATTCGACTAAATTTGGTAGACCTACTGGTCATTTTGTTAAATAAATCTAAATCGATTGACACGGCCTGCATAAAACATGGGGCTATCAATCTGACATGACGTGACCTTTTTGAGGGTCTCACTAGATATACGTTAGTACATAGGCATATATATGTGAAGTGGACTGCGCTAGTTCAAGGGCCTGACCTTGCCACCCGCTCAATAACAACCGGACACGACCCCCACCACCCCCTAAAACGCGGACTTGTGGCCACAATCACCCGCATTATCATTAGATGAATTATACTGCGCCATTCGGTACTGCCGTATCCAACAATCGTAGCTTATTTCATGTATATTGTTCACGAAACACATTGGCGCAAGCAAGCTTTTGTAGTGTCATGAGAACGTAATTAATTTCCTTAACTGGAGTTGTACTGTTAAATGGATGAAATATGGTATCGCGTTATCTTTATATATTCCTAAATTCATTCAACTCAAGACGCGATTGTATCTTGCATATACCTACTTAGCGGGATAAAAAACATTGCGGTGGCCAGGCGCATTCTCTTATACGAAAGACAAGCATCTTATAAAATATCACATACAATATCTTTCTCCTATCATATTATTATTTTATATCTTCGTATACAAAACTGACGAGATGCCGCATGAGGTTCAAAATGATTTAAAAGCATTTTCTATCACCTCATAAATTATAAATAATCATAATGATTTAATAAAGTGAAAGTATTTAAAATGTAACTATTACACATTTTTAAAGCTGCATAAGAATTATTCCATGATCAGAGAATCTAGGTTAAACATTGTGATTTTTTTTCAATTACCCACTAAATTGTTATGGTAATACTTAAATTATTAACATGAGTAACTTATGGTCCTGTCAGGGTGTAATAAACGACCTATGCAAATAATTACCCATTATTCATTAAGCTAACAAGTAGGTATACGGGTTAAAACGTGCTAACATTAATTATAATTAGCAGTAGCAGTGTTCGAAAGTGCAAATAATAATTATATTTCTATGGATTGGTTGGAAAATATAACGTTTTATAATAAAATATATACTTTCCATAGCTATCACTTAGTAAACGAAACTACAATTTAATAACAACTGAGAACTTTTAGCAGTCGATATTTAACTGTAGTTGAGGATACTGTTGTTTCTTTCTGTGGAAGAAAAAGTCATCTTTAGTCCCCGAAGTACAGTTAGGCTACCACGATTTCGCCGTCTGGAATAGGTACTTTTGGAGAATTCTGGCAAGGTAACCCCTACATGTCGTGAGAAGAGACAAAACAACGACCACTGAAGGTCGCGACCGCACGATAAGGGGCGCGTGGCCTTAGCACCAATTAAATGTGCGTTTCGTGTTGATGCCAAGATAAACAACAGTACGAAATTTTCGTGCAATCGTGGATACTGAAGGACAGGACATCTAGTTCTTAACACTTTCGGCCCAGCGCCGCCCATCGATGTCCCTCGAGCACAACACTCACAATGTGACACAATATTTCCCCATACAAATTCAATGTCCACTAAAGATGTTCTGCTACATTTTGGCTCTAAACATTTTAATGTACTGCGAGTGAATGCAAATTTACGGTTGACGTGATTAGACATTGTGTTGATTTTATTAATAAAAATTCGTTATTAAACGTTGCTGGGGCGAACGTGTTAATGCAGATGGCCTGCGGCCTGCAAATTAACTCTACATAAGATTCGTTCCAACAAGACTTGCATTCAGGATCTTTTTCTTTATTCTAATATTCTCACATGCACCGAAATAGACTACAGCGGGTCTTTTAGTCGTTGTAGAAAAAAATATTCGAGACCCAGAAGTATCAGTGAGCACGTAAAAATACCACGATTACGGGCGCAACTGTTTTACCAGTTTTTAATCTGCTAATGTAAAACGAGGTCTATGGCCCCTAGTGGGACAAAAAAGCATATAATTGTGATTTAATGTAAATGAAACAATGATTATTTTGTTAATTGTGTAGGTATACAATTTGATTTAATCATACTCGTAAATAAATGGTTAGCCGAATGTGCAGCCGGATGGCGGATTTCCGCCTTAACTGATCAGACGAACGGAAAACTCGATGACCTCGAAATATTATACGCTACAAACTTCGAACTGCAGTTGCTGATTATGCACACGATGTTCCTACATATGTATATTGAACAACATGCACGTATTGAAGGGGTCACGATGCATGTACAAAGCTAACAAATAATTTATAGATATTTTCTATACATACATACGTTAGGAAATAAGTTTTTATCCTTTTTTAAGCACATTGCGCGTGATGGGAAGTAGTTTCAGATTTGGCTCAATTAAAGTTCTTTTACAGAAGGAGTTCAGACAAATCTAATTTATACATTATATGTGATACAAATATTATATTAAATTCGACGGTCGGATTTTGATTACTGGGCGACCACTAGTTATGATAGATAAGTTGTTTGACTAGTTAGGTAATGCATGTTGCACAGTTAAGTATAATTTTAGTCTTTATAGTCGGTATAGTAAACAAAAAAAATATTCCTCGATGGTACACACATACCATAGAGGAATATTTTTTCCTGGTTCACGAAAGCTTTAAAGCTCAAAGGTGGTTTAAGAACCACTTTTTAACTAATCAACTAAATCTCGTTAAAAGTGTTCAATAACCTGTTATTAACTAACATTTTATTACATTTTAAGACATGCTAAAGTCTTTACACCGACTTTCCTTTATTCTCCAAATTATCTTTTTTTAAACAGTTTTATATCACGGAGAGGTAATCCAAACATAAGTGACGTTATCATATAATCTAAGCAATCTATCGCAGAAAATGGGAGTGCAATTCTTAGATCACAATTTATAGACAGAGATTGGTAGAGCACGAGGCGTTGTGGAGTAACTAATTGGTGGCGTGCATGCTCACCGTCAGCCGCGGCCCGATGCGGTGATAACTACGAAGGCCGCACGCCGCTGAGTGACACCGGTTAGATAACGATTCACTCCACTCTGACTGCTCGAAGGCTTTATCTACTCGTAGAGCCTACTCTGCTTTAATACGTTTAAGGCGGCGGCATTCATTAGTATAGATTGGTCTTTTAATTTGATTTTATTGTGTGAAATTGTTGAACAATTTTGTTAAAGATTAAGTACCTTTATGAAATTTAAGAAAATAAACGATTTTATTTTTATGCGGATCTTACTATTTTAAATGTAACATTATTTTACAGTAAAACTCGCTTAATACGATTCGCATAATATGCTATTTTACGTCAGTCCCAGCAACTTGAGGCATGTTTTCATATTTATATTTTATCGCACTTAAGGCGATACCTCAAGGTCCATTTTCATACATTTTGTTTCACCTTTAATCTGGGTAACTAAACAAGTATTGGCAAGTAAAGAATTTAAATTCACGTCTAGTTAGTGATTAGTTCCGCAGTTGAATGAAAAACGTAAAAATAATTAATAATCATGGATATTTCGGCCTTTAAATTTTAATATGACGAAATTTTAAAGGCCGAAATATCCCTGATTATTAATTATTTTTACGTTTTTCTTTCAACTGCGAGAACTAATCACTAACTAGACGTGAATTTAAATTCTTTACTTGCCAATACTTGTTTAGTTACCCAGATTAAAGGTGAAACAAAATGTATGAAAATGGACCTTGAGGTATCGCCTTAATACGATTCGTCATCCCATTTAATGGACCATCTGCACGCGTGTTTTCTCAAAATTATGGAGTGCCAAATATTTTTAACGCAGTCAAATCCGTTTTATTTTTAATTGATGCCTGATGAATCGTATGCCTTCAAGGAAAAAAGGTTACTATGGTGGCAAGGCAAGTAAAAAGAGACTGAATATCCTAATTCCTAGCCTATGTCCATTCAGATGGGTCGGAAAAGTTGCCTACATCACGCCTCTATCCCTGAATGGGTAGCCAGAAGTGCAGCCGGGACATCCCCTTTCGCCATGTGTGGTGCATACCATAATATGACACGAGGCGACCCTATCGTCATATCGTATCATTTTCTGCTCAGTAAAGTAGAAAACCCCGATATCTCGTTGCCTGACCCAGGGTTAGAACCAGGAACCTAGAACGGTGTCGTACCTAACGCGCAATACAAATGCAGCACCGCCAAGTAAGGCAAAATTCTACGTTGTTTCAGAAACGTGAGATAGGATTCATACGGACTTACTTTTAAAAAACTACTTATGAATAAATTACCAAATTAATAAAATAATTACTTAATATGATATAATCTTAATATGATGTTTAGTGAAATACAATCCTTTTAAAGTCTTTAGCAAGTTATACTGTATATGCTTTTGAAGTGGTAGAATCAGGCAGCACATCTATGATGCAACAAATTTTTTAACCAATTGTTGATTTATGGGAGGTGAAAGTCATTTAGCATCAGGTAATCCCTGTCCTTTTGTGATTTTAATATATAATCGAACTTATAAACAAAAAAATAACATAGTTTTCTCATAATTCATCTTAGTATCTATTTACTTTAGCATAATACTCACCGGTTGCCCAATGAACTACAGTATGATGTTCATCATCCCTCGCATTGACGTCGGCGCCTGCAGCCAGCAGTGTTTGCACGAGGGGCACGTTTCCGTGCACGACGGCGAGGTGCAGCGGCGTGAGTCCGTCGGCGTCGCGCGCGTCTCCCAGCGCCGGCGCGGCCATCAGCACGCGGTCCGCGCACGCCGCCCGCGCCGCCTGACTCGCGCCGGCGCCGCTCGACGCACAGTAGTGCAGCGCACAACGCAAGCCACGATCACGGACGCGCACCGATGAAGGCTGAGTGGTCAGTTTGTGTCAGAAAATGATATCCCGATAACTAGCCCTACTGGATGCGGTGCGTCGTGTAAGTATATGAATATCATCTGTGGACAGGTGATAGTGGTGTTTTGAGCACCATAATACTTATAATATTGTAGAACACCCACAATCCTACTGTCCTACAATCCTACAATAACAACTGACATTTTACTATATGAACGATGAATATCCATGAAGTTCTACAAATCTCTCCTCACATACATTTCTCGAATATTTTATATCTAAACAAACGTATTGTGTTTTTAATGATAGGTATCTACATGAATAACGTGATTTTAATGGTAAAATAATTACAATTCATAAACGTTTATTTATCAATATTTGTATAGTGCCTATTCAATATGCGTGAATGGATAAAAAATGAAAGGAAATCGCCTTATGAAGGTATCGGTATCGACTCTATATTACCTAGTACTACACGTGTGAGGATTTTCAACATTATATCATTGGCGTTTATAGTTCGTGCATGTGAGGCAATTCCCTGTAGTTTAAGTCGATTCTATACCTATTGATTAACTGTTTTCGCTCGGTTCGGCAGCCCGCGTGCTTACATGCATTTCCTTGAAAGCTTTTCAATTCGGCATTGTTTACGTCACTCGAATTTAAGTTACCGCCGTAGGTGAAGTCAGAATTAATCGACTTAACTTTTACAATTTGTATACAGCATAAAGAATGGTATAGCTATTGGAATTTGTAATAAGAATTTAATGTAAGCGACGGTAGTAGTGCAGCATGTAAATGTTGATGCAAACAACTGAATGACGCAAAAGCTGTACATGAACAAGTGAACCGTGTGTTTAGTTTGACCAACGCAACATCGCGTGCTGAACTTCCTGCTGATGTTTTGTTTTTACACGGTACTTTACCGTAACGGACAAAACTTACATGCGAATATAGTCCTTATAACAATTTATCAGCCAAAAAGGCGGTATAAATAAAACATGAATACGAGTTACATAAAGCCGTGATTTTTGAACACATCACTACA
Organism: Manduca sexta; assembly: GCF_014839805.1. Lineage (NCBI taxonomy): Eukaryota > Metazoa > Arthropoda > Insecta > Lepidoptera > Sphingidae > Manduca > Manduca sexta. The sequence continues at coordinate 13,030,525 of NC_051127.1, forward strand.
ATGCTGACATGTTTGTATAACGATGACTGATCATTAGTGACGTTGAACTCACGTCCTTGTTGAGAATGTCGACAACAGCCTTGTAGTCGGCCTGCTGGCAGGCATACATGAGCGGGGTGCACCCGTGCCGCAGCGGCGCGCTCACATTCTCGTCACGCTTCGACCCTTCCACCTTCTCACGCTTGATCTTGGAGCTTTTATCGAGCAGGTCACCTTTATTACGGTTTTTAGGCTTCTTTAAGATGCTCGGGATGGGCTCGCCCCTGCTGCTTGTCGCGCGCCTTTCCATAATAGAGAGTGTTAATCGCGGCTTTCCATGTGTGAAGAGGCCACACTCTCGAGGGGCGAGCGGGCGCGCAGGGCGCGTGCCTCAGACTGGCCGAGAGTCGCCGAGCCGGCCTGTCGCTGCCCGCTCGGACAAAGGTGGCGCTGGGCGGCTCCACGCAATGCCCGCCCGACTCCTAATCTATTACCGACCCCTAAACAGGTCACCCTCTGGTACACCGACTTGGATGAATATTAATTGTATTCGTTTCAAAGCTATTGACATATTGACAGTATTGAGGTCACGCAATTTCTATATTTTATTATACTTACCTAAAATAGTAGGTAGATTTTCTTTTTGATAAAAAATATATTACCTACTGTTTCGATAAGTATTACTCAGAAACATGACCATGTCTAAAACACAATTTATTTCAAACCGCGTTTACTATTACTTTGATTATTAAATTTAATTATAGTATACGTATAAACAAAATAAAAAAGATCTTATCAATTCTAAGTAAAATAATTCTATCGTATTTCAAAGTTATTTGTTATCAAACGCGAAACTTTTGCTAACTCTTAAGATTATAATGTCAAATAATTAATACTTTAATCACAACACACCCAATAAAAAAATATATTTAAGTTTAAAATAGTAAACTTGTTTTCGGCAGATCTCGTTAAAGTGGTCACAATATTGTTGATAGGTAAATATATATAGTTCGACTTTAAGCATTATACCCTTGGTCAGTGGCTACTGTGCGCCAGGTGACGTCAGCCGGCGCGCTTCCATGACTGATCATTATCGTCTACATTACGTGGCACATTTGTCCTAAATTATTACGTAGTACTTAACATCAAAGTCTTTACAACACATCAATCATTATTTGATATATTTCATGCGTCACACTTTACAATTTCACTTATTCACCAGCACGAAAACTGCTTTTCTTTCCTTCCTAAAGCTTTCTGTTTTCTTAACCTTCGTAGCCAGAACCTACGTTATACTACGTAAAATAAAGAGTGACTAACGTAGGCCGCGCTGGCCCGGTTCTATGACCTAGACACTGCAAAACTTTCGCGAATAGCCCGCCATTAATTGCAATTTTTCAACTTTATAGTGAGAAAACATAGCACCTAAATATGAGTTACATGCTTGAAATTACTCGTACCAACTAGATTCGTGTTCACACGAAACTAAAACCGTTTGCATATTAAACAGAACGAAAGAAAAAAGTAATTAACATAGTATGAGACGCGATATAAAACATTGTTGCATTTGAGAAAAATACTTGTCTATGAGTAACGTAGTATTATAATTTCAAATTGTCATAATGTTTAGCATTAATGTCGAAAAGGCGACCGATTAACCATGGGAAAAAGCAGGATCTTCGGAGTGTCCCATTGATTCCGTATTTTCTATATGACGTAAGATGTTCTGCTAAATATGGCTAAAACTTATTCCATTGCCACCGCCATCCTTAAGTTTTCTAAAGAGTTTGTCGATAATGTCGAAATATTACCGAAATCAAAGTTGAGTCCGGAACACGTCAGAACATTGCCCTTGAGTGATAGGGGTTTCGACGCGAACAGGGGGCACCCTCGTGTATTACGTCAATCCCGGTTGTTATTGGTTGCAACTATATCACTACAATCCCATCACAGGTTATGTTAGTATATTGCATTGTTTACATTTACGTAATATGAACACACAATGAGAATAAAAATTATTTTATGTAGGGTGGTTTTTATACAAAATTAATTTCTTTAAGGAATATCAGATACAATTATTGCTACATACTGTGAAAGTTACTATGAGAAAGTTGATATAGAGCTATAAATTGATTAGGCACAAATTCCAGACTCCAGGGTGATACTGAGCAGCAAATCCCAAATATTATTTAGCCCGACCCGGGATTCGAACGCAGGACCTCACAACGCTGCCGTACCGCGCATGCATACAACTACACCACCGAGGCAGTCAAAATTTTAAATTAGATAAAATAATGTTCATATGCATATAGATATATTATCATATTTTGTTTTAAGTGAAATCAATTAATTCTTCAAAATATATTTCTCAATCAGTTATATTTAACGACATAAACAGGAAAATCATTATTATGAACCGCAGAGGGCTCGTCGTTGTAAAACAAAACAAGCTTTAAATTATTAACTACACTTATTTTTTGTTTGTTTCAAACGGTTCTTGGACATTGTATTTGTGGTTGAAATTAATTGAACAGTTTTAACACTTCGATTGGTATGTACAAGTGGTAACTATTATATAGACTGATTTATGAACATTAGTACTGTGTAATAATTATTAAAATCGTCTTATTGAAGTAAATTTATCATCTTCTGATCTCTTTTGGCTTAGCCTGTAGCCTTGAACCATTTTTACTTAGTAGTAATCTGTTGTAGAGTCTGTTTGAATTTTTCGTTTGCTTCTTTTTGATGACCGTATTCCTGTCGTACTCATCTAATACATAATGTAAGGAACATTAGGTTTATGTGTATTTGAATGTCACATTCACTTGACCCAAAATGACCTGTTCGGTCATACAATAGCGTCAACCTACAATATAAATGACGTGATTGCAGCTGAGCGATATTGTAATCAATTGTATGTTGTTTAAATTAAAACAAATTACTATTCCAAAATATTTAACACGAACATCTATAAGCGAATTTATAAACTAGCGGCATACAGAGTGGAACGAATGTTTTCATATAAAAAAATCATTCATAGTAAATGGTAGATCTATGTATTATCGGACAGTCTAGTCGTGTTGCAGCAGGTTTTTGTTTTTTTTTAATTCACAAAATTATGCTGTAAATAATAACTTAAATTTATGAAATTAAACATAAATATCATATGGCGATGCCAGCTATGTATGAATAAAATGATAAACTAATAGCGGACACATTGCAAATTCAAAAAAAAATACAAATTATACATTTATAATAATCCTATTTGATAAAATTTGTTACAGAATATATGAGTTATTATTAAAAATAATAACTCATATATTGCATTTTTCAGATATATTTCAACTAGTAGATACTATCCGTATTTTAATTAATGAGATAAAATTTGCGCTAAAGAAAGTAGGAATAAGAGCTGATGATCTTCTAACATCTGAATATATCATCATGGATTATAGTTTAAAACCATCGAGACCATCTTAGCTTTAACAAAAAAAAAACAAATCAAAATGGGATCATTTCTTGCAAAGATACGATGCCACTGACAAATATACAGATAAACACCTTAAACTTGAAACACCCCTTTTTAAATTTCGTCAAGATATAAAATATGGCTTATTAATTTTATAATACTTCTTTAGTCTATGCTCACAAATAGAACATACGTAATACCTATGTACAATCCGGAACGATCTTCAACAAAGTCACTGTAAGATGATGGAAAAGTTCTAAGAACTGTCATTACCCATTAATATGATTTCAGGGAAGTCCCCACTGTATAAGCATACAACTTCTCAGTTTTAAAAATAAAAATGTATTCTAATTAATTTAGTGTATAAAATACTAAATACAAGCAGTGTTATGTTGTCTTATACGGGGAAGCCAGAGAGACCCTGTTGTACCTGATGGTAAGCGGAGTGGAGATAGAGTCTCGACTGATGAGAGACTATTATCCCTTGTCGTTAACAATATTATACCGGCCTGTTTGAAGCTGGATATACACAAGCTGATCCCGGAACCCCACACGGTACTACTTACACATTTATGTGGGTCATTATGGTGGGTTCTGCACCTAGTGCATAGTGACCGTTTTCTGGGCAGATACAAATATCCTACCACAAAAAAGTGTAGTCGATGAGATTAAATTTAATATTCGAATCGAGAAGTATCTTCTAAGGCTTAGAGGATACTTCTTCGAAAATTCTAACTTATTGTTTATCTGAATCCTCCTAAACAGGTCCACAGGACATATTACAGTGCACAAGTGTGTGCGCAATACACAAGTACACTCTTTGTCCCATTACACTCATAGTCCGATGAGACAGAGTTCATCTATTCATTAAGGAGCCTGTGCAAAAAATCATGTACGTAGAATTACCGGTTTAGATAGACCGTTGTCTGACGACTATCAGTGTTAAAAATGTATTAAGTAAATCCTTGACACGTCTTAGCAATAATTCATCAAGATATGTAAAGAAACGATAAACTTAACGACCTATTGCGGTTTCAAATCTGCATCAATATCGCATCGATATCTTCTATTAGGCGACAATCATTCGCATAATCACAACCTAATTCGATTAACAGACATATAATTATGTGTAGGCTAAAGTTATTACAGAATGTTTCACGCATAACATTTCCTTACGTACACATTATAGGTACCAAGTCACGCAACCCTTAAGGCCCACTTAGAATCTCTCGTGTTTCGCCGTAGTTTCCCTTAGATTTACCAGTGGTGACCCACTGGCCTCGATAGCTACGAAAAGACCAATAAAGGATTTTAAATCTTACGGCACATTAACTTTTGGTCTCGGAATAAACTTGCTTTTATATTACGGTATTTAAAGGAGACTTAATTACATAGCTAAAAGAAAGGTTAAACACGCAAAGGTCTAGACTGAATCGATAGGTGACATACATTATCGTTACAAAACTGTGCGTTTTATAATAATTATTTTAAGTTATTAGGTATTAGGACTCAAGGGCATGTTGCTAGTATAATTAATAATTACGATATACAATGAAATACTGAACGGATGTCATAGATTAACAAAAAATCTGACGTGGATTGGCAGTGTTGTGAGATTACTGGTGGCCCCAAAATTTTCTTTTTCCTCAGTTATAAGCCTTCGTGGTGCAACGGTGTCTTATTCGGCTACTAATGAGGACCGTCCAACGGTTCGTCCCCGCACCCATTCAAGTGTCTGTATGAATCTTCATTATTTGAATGTCAGTGTTGTGTTATGTACTTAATAGTATCTAATATTCTATATTCTGTGCTTATGCGACTAGTCCTTTGTAAGTTATGACGTAAGACTTATCTTATAGTGCTGAAAACACTATGTGTAATTTCCATCGTATCGCCATTTCTTTTTTTTATGGGTTTTTAACAAAATAATTACTTTTCAGGTTTTGGGTATTCTTGAACTATGGTTACTGATTTGTTCAAATAACATTTTAAATGTGCATAACCAATCGGTAATATGACATAGGAACAGTGATAAGAAAAAACAGTTTATTTTGTCGTTATAAAAATATTTTTACTTGTTTGTTATTTTTATCCTTTCTTTTATTTTATCGACTTGGGCAAAGGCATTCACGTTTAATTTTGATTTGACTTTGGATTTCGATTTATTATTTATCATTCTAATAAGCATATATCCTCAGGATAACATTTATCCAATCGCTAATAGCTGACATAAATTACAATACTTATATATTTTTTATACAGTTTACAAAATTTTTCTTTTAAACCTGCTATCCCAGTTAGGCTTTATTGATGTAACTATATAGTAGTATTTTATATATAGACTCAAAAAGGGCCGGTGCTACTTGAAAATTACTTTATTATTTTTGTTTAATTATTATAAAAAATCATATTATGTAAAATTATTTATCATTGTAAAAATACGTCGCAATCAGAGTGCGCTATTTCACGTGTCATTATCACATCTTATCTTGGGGGCATCCCAACATATATCATTATAACTTTAACGCATATATCATCGCGTGCGTATTTAAGTCACCGGTTATCATTGGGAATTTTCTTTTCTTCAAAACAACAACTCTATATTTTACTTTCTCTTATCAAATTAAGCTTATACCGATTCTTAACTCAGACTACGAACGATTTAAGTTTAACCTAATAAATCGGTCTTGGGGTAGAATATTAATAGACGCCCGAATAGCGTACCACCTTACAAAATAAGTGAGCTCGCCATGGTAACTTATGTAGATGTCGCGTTCCGGGATCACTCTGTGTGTATCTAATTTCGAACAAATCGGTATAATTATAATGACTGAGAGATAATCTCTTTCATTTCTTTTAGGACGTCACTTCATGTACCGTATAGGCATTGAAGTCGTTTTCCCAACTCGTATAAAAATAGGTCACGGTAAAACATGCAGCCAGGTCATTTATGTATGCGCACTCCTCGCAATGTTTGCCTCCCGTCGCACGTAAACTGAACATTTGATGCGTCAAGTGGATAATGCAAGGGAAACCCTTTGTTCCTAACAAACCGTGTAATTATTACATTGTGCTGATTTATGTTTTAAATAAATTTGTACGGGTACAGAGTACAGTTATACATTTCTTGATGAAGATTTAAGTAAATAATGGCAATAATTCTCATAGTATCTTGACTGCAGTCAAAGAGGATGGCCGAGGCCCAAATATAGACTCTCATCCTCCATAATCAAGAAATAAGTATATTGGTAAGCTAAATATAAAAAAAAATAAAGTAATTATCTATGGTTGATTCTGGTCGCAGACTCAGATCTGAATACTTAATTGTAATCAAATAAAATTATTTGGAAAGGGCGACATAAGTCATTCCACTGTAAAGTTATATTTTATAATTAATGTATAAAAAATCTTTTTTGAAATACGAACACATAAATAAAATAGATTAACTAGATGCTGATGGCCGAAAGGGCTCCGTTGTGAAGCGAAGGTCGCGCGTGGTGAGCGAGCAATCAAAATTGGCGGTGCTACGTCATCCACGGCTCGTGCTGGTCAGTGGTGGCAGAATGTGGGTCACCGATCAATCATGATAGACGCAGGCACGCCACCCGACGCGCTTACAATTATATGGAAATTAACTGAGTGGCCGGCAAAGCACCCCTGTGATGGGCGAACATAAACAAATGTAGAGCTATGTTATCCAACAAATAACTTTGCTGATTCCAAGAACAAAGGACTGGCTGTATATTAATTTCGTGGATAACAATTACCTGCTCTACTCATTTTAAGAATTATTGTAATGGTAAACCGCAATTAATTTTATGACACATAAATTATGTTTTAACGATTTAAAAAATTTATTAATTAATTTGTAAAGTCATCAATGACAAAAATAAACCGAATATTTAATAGTAGTGTTCCCTCGTTTTTAAAGATCAATGACGACCTTGTGAGTCAGATTCCTCGCAAAAGAGTGCGTATAAATGTTTAAGGATTTCTTAAGTACATAATGACGCATTAAGTTGCTTCACAACATATTATTATACTACCTTTTACCTTCAGCTCCGCCCGCGTGATAAAGTTTTTCCGGGCGAAAGTTTTCTGTTATAAACGTCACGCTCTTTATTTTCCCGGGATAGAAAGTTGTGAATGTTGTTCTCAGGATGTCCTATCTCCATACCAAATTTTATCTTAATCCGTTGGAAAGTTTTTTAAGTTTAACGTGTCCGGCAGACAAATGCGGGGGGGGGGGGACTTTGTTTTATAATATATTTCTTAGAACTTTTTAAGAGTAAAAATTCCGTCATACATATTTCTTTCGTAATTTTAACCGTTTACTCGGCGCACGCAATTAAGTTTTTCGTTTTTGCAACAGTTTTCAAAACTGCTCTGCTCCTATTGGTCATAGCGTGGTGATTTATAGCCTATAGCCACCTCAATAAATGAGCTATCCCATTTATCGAGGCTTTTCTATAAAATAAATTTTTCATTCGAACCGGTAGTTCCTCAGAGTAGCGCTTTCAAACAAACAAACTCTTCAGCTTTATGTATAGTATAGATATACTATAAGGAAAATACCGCGGAAAAGCCCCTAGTTACCAGAGATAATGGTTTTTATTTCTTAGATGGTCACTTCTCATTAACATTTGAATCTTTTTGGAACTCGTTTTCGGGGAAATACTCAAGGTATTATTTAATTTAAAATTAATTGACTTTTTTAAGCTAAGTTCAGAATAGTACGTTTTGCAACAATATATTGCGCAAATTCTTACAGATGCATATACGCATATTTCAATAATTAGTTAATTAGTCAGTCCATTACAAATTTTCAAGTCTATTTGCTGTAATTGTTTACACAGTAAATCGCTTGCGGAAGTCAACTTCTGCAAAATATCTGAACCTTACATTATGGAGAGATTAGCAAAAACTTGCAGAAGTTTAAAGATTATACTTACAATATTAAAATAATAATGATGCGGATGTGTTATGATCGATAGAACTAAGAAGTAAAAACTAATATCAATGCAATATATTTTGTGTTTAAGGATTGCTCTAGGTAGAGCTGAAGAAAAAAATATATAATATAATAAAAAAAACGTGTGTAACTGTTTCAAGGGATAGTTATTATTATTTACTGTTTTATTAAAAATATATTTCATGCAATATTAAATGTTATACATATCAATTATTATAATTTCTACATGAATCATAAAAATGTGAAATTCACAATCTCAAGAATAATTAAATTTCGTAAATTAAGTGGTTACTACCGTTCATGCGCAATCTGTTCAGTGTATCACCACCCAAATAAAAATAGGTAGTAATTAAATTTGTAAATTATAAGAGCGTTCTGAAATCGCCACGATTACTATGATATTATTTATTAAAATATGTATATATATCACTTACCAATCAAAATAATTTAGACCTATGCACAGTTCACTTCACTATTTTAAAATCAGATTAATAAAAACCATAACCTTCATACAATAGACTGAAAGCCTCTTTACACCTCTCCACAAGTGTCCAGAAACGTCGATAAAAGCACATAGAAAGCGTGAACAGACACCACGTTGCCCATTACAGTGATTATTGGTAAATAAACAGTTAATGACAGGTGCTGCGTGTGCCGCGGCGGTTGTCATGGCAACCGGCTGGACGCATGACGTTACCATGGCTGGCGTGAGGGCTGGCGTGCCGCGGGTGCCACATTGTGCAAGGGTGTTTAGTCCACAGAGTGATTCCGTTTGATGAAAGACAGTTCAATATCGATTACATCAAACCTTGAAAACTATAAACTTGTTTATCTTTTGATTGATATCGTAATTTTGTTTGTTTGGGGAGGTGTTTCAAAATGTCTACATAGGTTATTTAGGTACTTATTATTTTGGCAATCAAATATTCTCGTTCATTTACCACCCTGGTCTAGAAACATGTGAATAGGGTGTGGATTGGGGGGGGGGGGGTTGTCCGAAGTGGGACCATATTTTGTAGGTAGGTGCGTATGCTTTGTTGTTTAAACGCTAAAAAGTTTTGGATTTACTCAGACATTTGCTTGACTTTTCATGAATAAAATTAAGCATCAGTAATTTTTTTAATATTTATTAATATATAACAGGACATTTACCATTGATGCTCCTTTTGCATCCAGGCGGACAAACAGAGGTGGTAACGCGTTCAGTAAACCGGTTATTGAAAGACAATCGCACACAGCTGACTACCAGTGTCGTGGCGTTGACTCCTAGTGCAGCCGGAGTGGGGAACAAGTGGTTACAAGGTGCCGAGTTCCCTAGAACCTCGCATTTTCCATTCCACTGTACTTGCCTGTCGATGGCACATGGATTGTTCTGGCATACTGGTATCGGAGAGTCTTGTGGTAAAGTTAGATACTGCCCTTCTGGACATGGGCCTTGTCGGAAAGCTGGCCAGCACAAATCTGACGCCGGGTGGTACAAGTGCGCTGGAAAAAGGAATTAAAGTCAAAACCTGTTTATTATGTAAATAGCCTCCTTACTTATAAAACATTACTTGTCACTTTATTTAGTAATAAAAAAATTATACTCGAAACGTTTGAGAATGTAAAAAACAAAACACTTATTAACTTAATCACTAATTAATGCTGTCTATTGATAACATGTAGTACCTAATATTTTATAACGTGAAGCTTTGTACTAATTTAAACACATTACGCGCACGGACGATAGTGAGAGTTGGCACAAAGCTCATTTCGGTGCAGAAAAAATTATATATAATAAATGTGTTACAAATATATTCAGTTAGAAGATCTAACTTCGACCACTTGACAAACATACGTTATATAGTAAAAGTACTGTGTTTTCCTCAGTCATAACATACTATGAAATGACTGTTTAGAATAATAATGAACTATAAGTACACTAAGCGGCAATAGCCTAGTAGGTTGTGGAACGGACTGCCGAAACGAATGTCTGCAGGTTAAAATTCCAAAGGGCACACACCACTGACTTTTCTAAAAAATATGTGTGTATTCTTTGTGAATTATCGCTTGTTTTAATGGTGAAGGAAAACATCGTGAAGAAATCTGCATACCTAAGAAATTCTCTATAGGAATTTTCAGGGGTGTGTGAACTCTACCAATCCGCACTGGGCCAACGTGGTGGACTAAGGCCTAATCCCTTTCCAGTAGTAGAGGTGGCCCATACCCAACAGTGGGAAAATATATAATACAGGGCTGATATTATTATTATTATAAGTACACAAACCTGGTCTGCAATCGCATATCCAATCGTCTTTCTGATCTCCCGGATAGAATAACTCATTGACCGGACACATTGCTGGTAAGAATACAGGTTGACGATTCTGTAAAAAAAATTATTAGATTTTTAATTATTTCAACGACGTTCGTCGCTCCATAGGAAAAGGGCAGGATAAATTCATTATTTGTTTTCGAGTATAGATAATAAATATATTGAATATAAGGAAATCATTTAAATATGTAATCATGCACAAATGACCAATGTAAATATTTTAGTAAAAGTACAATGAGTTAATGTTTAAAAAATGATTCAATGCCTAATAAACAATACCTATTAACCTATTAGGGTATTTTATACAATATAGAGGAAACAAAAAAAAACATTTTAAATTGTAGCCCACGTGTTATTCTGATGTATAAGCAATATTATTGTAAAGTTTCATCTAAATCCATTCAGTAGTTTTTTCGTGAAAGACGAACAAACATACATCCTCACAAACTTTCGCATTTCTAATATTAGTAGGATTAGTATTAGAAAGATTGGGATATATTACAATAAGATGTGTAAGATACAATTGTATTGTACATATTGTATGGAAATAGTTATAATAGGGTATGAAATATAGCCATTCCAGTATTTGTTTGATAACCTACGTGATAAGAGAAGTCCACTATAGGTAAACAATAATAATTAAATACGTTGATATTAACTTTAGTATAAACACAAATACAAATAGAAAATGAATATTTGAATATACTTTATTAATAAAAATACTGAATTGTTTTCATTCAGCTTATCATAATATAAGTAACCTTACATTTGATCGATTGAATTATAGGTGGAAATAAGTTCTAAAATAAACACAATTACTTACTTCTTTATTTTTCAAGTCAGGATTTTCTTCCGATTCCGGAAATCCAATGACGTCTGATGTATTTTTTGCGATCGACGAGCAGATGAATAAAAATGCGACAAAAACTTTTAACAAAAAACACATTGTTGCTTGTAAACCAAAAACTTGCATAAACAATGTTTACACTTAATTATTGAGGTATTCCAGAATAAAATATAAAAATTGACTAGAGATCGATAATTAAAACAAATTGAAGCCAGAAACGTGTACTCAAACGTGCTTCACGACACAGACTAGGCTGCAGATTGAGATGCTGAGTAATGTATTGAGCCAGTGTTGTGACTTGTGGTCGTGCGTATGAATCAAAACAAGTTTTATAAAGTAACAGACACATGTTATGCCGCCAAACCACGAGGACAGGACACAGTTATCAATGTAGTTATTCAAAATGTTTTATTGCCTTTTATGCAATTTATTGGCTTTATAAACAAAATGTTATAATCTGTGGAAAATTTTGGTAAAATTGCCCCAAATAATTTCATATACACCTAGGTTATTAATTCTATAGTCTAATAACCCAAATCCGGTAACCTACTGGACAACAGTTACTAGTAAACGTAGGCATATTTTCAGAAACGGCCGAATTTAATACTGGCCTGATATTATTTATGCACAGAGTCACAGTGTCAATAACCTTAGTAGGTATTCCTCTTGGGATGAATTAGAAATCATATATTATAAGAAAACTAATTTAATGTTAGAATACTGGGGAATCGTGATTTTACTCATAATATTTTTACATGTAGAGGGATTTCCACAGAACCATCCTCTTATTCTGTAATCATAACATTTGCATCGGGTATTTTCTTTGACGTCACTGTTCGAAGTTTTTCAATATAAATTTTGGCTTGTTAATACACGCGTCTTTATCCACTGACAAGTATAAATTGTCACTTGACCTTTTACTCTCGTTGAAGATGATATAAAAAAAAAATAATAGTGTGAATAACATTTAACACAAAATGGCAAATAATATAAACAGTTAAGAGCAAGAATTTGTAGAGCTAATGCCTAATACTTAGTCACTCTATGTAAATGTAAGATGTTAACATTAAAATGAGCAAAACATATAATAGAATATTTTTACATTCTGGCCATAGCGACAACGACCCAAAGCTATGTATTTGATATATATAATAACTAATAGCATTAGGTTGGGGCCTTAAAAGTCACTGGAAAGCAAATTATGCTAGTTCTTGAATATAAAAAAATATTGATCAGTTTAAGTTAGATGATACACAAGTTACAGATGGCATTTGTAGGTAGGCTCCGTCGTGGTGGTATCACTGACTCAAAAACATTATGAAACATGCTATTTTGCTTTAAGTACTGTGAGTACTTTTGTCAAAAAATTACAAACCCCATTCCCCTTGATAATCCCATTTCCTCGTCAAAAATTTCCAACGTACACTTTATCTTAAGCAGTATGTCATCGAAAATTTAAACCTACGCATACATCCTAACTTTTCTCCAAATTCTAAGCGAAAAATGAAACGAATAATAACTCTACTTTCTACAATTTACGCATCTTTATGCGCGTAAACTTCGATGAATCATAATAAGCAGTTAGGGATTTACTTTTCCTGTATAATGGATATTGGTACGTCGAGTTATAAATCACATTGATATTGTGCCTACCCTCATGATGTTAATCACTTGTTATCGCATTCCTTGGGTAGATACTTAAAAGTTTGTTTTGTCTTTGAATAACAAGAAACATAGGCCACCTGATTGTAAGTAAGTACTATGCCTATCCATAAACAGTTTCAACGTGTAGTACCTACATTGAATTACAAAATACTGCATGACATATTATGGCGCAGACAATATCAGTAGCAGTAATTATAATGTAAGGTGTGGTGTCCTCCAAACCGGAATAGATTTATGACAAAAATAAACAAAGCTACCTATCTTATAGACAGTCGAATACGAGAAACATATTTATTAGTATTACAAGTTTGCCTTAAAAAATTATACATGGAACGGCAATATAATAATTATGTTTGATAATTATCTAAGTAATTCTACATTATTGAAATATATAATATTTAAACGTAAATTAATAGGTAATCCATGGGTGCGCTGTTAAGTCGCCTTTCTGTTTAGGATCATACACAGCTAATAGATTAAATCTAAGTGAAAGCTTTTATGTATGTACTTTGAGACTTTCTTTTACTAACTATGTAAGTATTACTTCAAATCTCACTCTCACCATATCGTCGACAGCTTATCAATGCCATTGGAAATAGATTGGATAGGTACCTACCAATTAGACATAGTTTTTTATAATACTCGTGCATAGAAGACATTATCTACCAACAATACTAACATGCCAAAAAACTACGCATGAACAACATAAACTTATTTTATTTATATACATATCAACTCACGACGCCACACACAAAATTCTAGTACCACTTGCAATACGAACATCGGTAGACGAGAAGGCGCGGTCGAGCTGGGCATAGTATGTATGTAGGCGCCTAGAAAATAGATAGCTGGCGTTGAATGATCATTGCCATTTTATACGGTGTAGGGTCTCACTGCTGGATAGGTCTCTCTTATACTACGCAAGTTATCAGTCTTGAGCTAGTCACACCCAGGTTTGATGCGCTTCGCCTCTTACCGGACTAATTGTAAATCCCCTCCATACTATAAATTATCAGTAATCACCAGGCACAAGCTACAACGCACTATCGTCAATTCTCCCCTAAAACTCATATACCTACATACGTGACTATGATTATCACATATATGCGAAATATTATAGCAAAACGTTTAAAGTTCCCTCATTAAACATTGCGATTATGCAAAGTAAATAAATGGAATAACCAAACGAAACAGGTTCGCTTTTATGATAATCTTCTGCGAATTAACGAGTACCTAAACTGTCCATTTAAGTATATTTATATGAATGTAATATTGATTTTAAACTTATGAACAAATTGTCTTCAATACTAGTCACGCACGTAATGAATAATTTATAAACTGGTATATTGCGCATGAGCAAACTAACTTTTGATGAAGATATATTTTTACTTATACTTAAATAATTGTGGGAAGCCATATAAAAATAATTATAACCTTTCGGTATTCCCTCATTAGAAAAAAAAGATTATCGAAACAGTAATAATTATAATTAATTATGCATCAAAATCGATCATTAATCGTCAATCAAAATGATTGACGATTGATGATGTACGCACATGCAAAAAGTCAGAAATCCACGCGCACAAGTTATCGGGGAAACCATTTATGCCCGAAGCTTGGAAAGGAGACCACGATGCCAGTCCCTATCAAAAGCCTTGTATATGTCGACGCTCACAGCTATTGTCTCGCCATGCCTGTCAATCGCTTCCCCAGCGATGCAAGATGTACGATACTCTACAGAGGTAGAGGCCAAGAGGGCCTCCTTTCGGCGAGCCGCCGTGGAGGAGTGGCACCTCAGGCTGGAAGCCCCATCAGCGGGTCTCCGGGCCGTGGCAGCAGTGCGGCCTGTCTTTACCAAGTGGCTAGACAGGCGCCACGGCGCGGCACCCTTTTGGTTGACACAGGTACTCACCTATCGTATCGTAGGGACGGAGGTGTTTGTCATGTGTCACCATTATGACAACTGCCCGCTAGACACGGCCCAACACAAGTTGGAAGTATCATCATCATTTCAGCCGGGAATCGTCCACTGCTGGACACAGACCTCCTCCATTGAGCGCCATAAGGACCGGTTTTGGGCAGTTGGAAGTATGCCCAGCCTGAAACGAGTTTGCGAGTTTATTATCCGCTCCATGACTTTGCACATCACTGAGAATATAACGATAGGGTGGTAGTTGGTATGGTCTGGTACCGATCACCTTTTTAGAGGATTTGTTACACACTGGCCTCCAAGATTCAGGTATAATGCCTGAGAAGTTGGGCGCTTCAGTTGGTCTAATGAAAAAATACAATATCGCCTAAAACTTCTAACGAAAATATTCACCATCCCGTGATTTTTGGCATTATATGCGAAACCTGGTGAAAGTGTTCAAAATATGCAAATTAATACTTACGCAAATTTATGCAAATTCATAATATAGGCAATCAGATCTCCGCTGACAAGTAACCGAATTATTCTGTAACTGTTTGTACCCACAACTTCGTCCGTTGAGTCTATCTGTCTGTTATTAATCATTATGACGTAAGTAAAGAATGTGAAAGTAATAATTATATGTAGTACTTTGTTCTTGTTCTGAGTAAGGTCAGGTGGGGCAAGTGCGCCGACGGGGTAAGTGCACCTACCCTAAAAAAATCAAGAATTATTGATGTTATACAATTACCGCAATCTTACATCTATGCTACTAACTGAAATACAGTTCCACTAAAAACATAAATGGCTACGTTCATTTTTAATACGATTTATTCGCCATTTTATTTTATGTGTCATTTAGACCTGTAAACCGAGATAACCCCGTGAAAGATAACATCAAATATTTCAAGATATTTAACATATTTCTGTAAATCAGTTAGGTGAATACATAGTTTAAACCTTTTATTTTAACTTCCTGCCTGAATTTTATTTATATATACTAAAATAAAGGATTTTTAGCAATGCGAAAAAATGTACCTAAAATTTGTCGAGTAGGGCAAGTGCGCCGCAGTTAGTAGTCGTATGGCGCACTTGCCCCTGATCCATATATAACCAACCTTTTTTGAGAATAAGTTTTACTAATATGAATTTATTATTATTAAAATGTTATACTTAACAGCAGAATTTTTTGTACTCAAGGTATTTTGTTTTGAATCGACTTAAATAAAAGGGCGTATTAGTTAATTCGTTTTTACAAAAGAAAAACTGAAATACCTTGGTCTAGAGCAACTTTACATGAATAGGTTGCAACTGTTCGATCAGGCACGTTATCTGGATATAATGCAGCTAAAACATATCAAATGTCATAAGGCCAAATTTTAAGTAATTGAGTTATAACGCATTCAAAATTGTTAATTCCTACATTTTTGTATGTTTTTTAGTTTTTAGAAATAAAATGGATTTTATATTAGGGCTACCATTTTTTATTCCAACATATCCGCACACAAAACTCTAACATAGCAAAAAATTATATATAAAAAAAAATCAAAAATGTTTTCAAGCCCTGAGTTACATATATATGGCGCACTTACCCCGAATTTGATTTGACAGCCATAGTTTGTTATAATATTGAGTGATTAAAAATTATCCAAGAGCAATGCGAGTAAAACTTATTTCTCTATGGACTAAAGTGAGTGTTTTCTTTATAATGTTTCATATTGGCGTTTTTTACACAGGCGCACTTACCCCATTTCCGGAGGCAAGTGCGCCTACTACCATTTTTTTTTTACTTTGAACAAAATATTATTAATTTATGGTCCGATTTCCTTGAATGGCTATAGGTTGTTATCACAAAATACCAAATATTCTTAAATTAATAAAATTACATTCTTAAGTCAGCACAAAAAGAAATTATTTTGCATTGAATCCAGCTATGAAAATTTTATGGCGCACTTCCCCCGACTGACCTTAGTACTTACCTACGTCAAATCGTAAACAGGTGGACACCATGTTCTATGTAAGTGAGCGCTGCGCCGCGGCATCCCATATGAGGCCGCATAGATGGCGCGCCAGTCGACAATCAGGAAAACGGGGACTTTTCTATATAATATGATCGGAGAAATTTCATTCATGTTTGATGTTAGATATTCGAAGTAATGGCGCCGCTCTGGTGGTGAAAAAAAAGCTAAAGAGATAAAAGCTCTTATTCCACCGCTATAGTTTATAATCGAATGCTGTAAATTGTAACAATAAATAAATAAAACATAATATGTCAAACGAACGCGCAACTAATTTTATTTAGAGGTCATAAATTACGAATTCATTCCATATGAAATAATTACCATCTATCTATCTATATCTATCTACCTATCTATATCTATACTTATAATAAATCTGTAGAGAGGTCAATTCTGTACATGAAATATATTTCCAAAATAACTATCAGGGGGTGATTAGGGATCGATACTGATGTCAAAAATGCAATTAGTAAATTTTTTGTCTGTATGTCTGTCTGTATAACCGTTATAGAAACAAAAACTACTCGACGGATTTTAACGAAACTTGGTACAATTATTTGTCATACTCCTGTGCTGGTTGTATACTTTTCATCACGCTACAATTAATAGGAGCAGAGCAGTAAAGGGAAATGTTCGGAAAACGGGAGAAGTTACTCCATTTTTTAAGCTTCCGTCGCGTGTGCAACCTTAATGGTTAAAGCTACACATAAATCATGTATGACGAAAATGTTCTCCTTTTAAATTATGTAAAAAATATCCCACGACAGCATATGTCTATCTTTTATGGTTGACTCACAGTAACACGTGTAAGTCCCGATAACTTAGCAGTTCGAAGCTTTCTCATTATATTTGTCTACTCTTACGTTTATAACACTCTCAGTCATCCCTAATTAAAAATTTTACATTATTAACCTATCTATACTTATAATAAATCTGTAGAGGACCACCTGCACATGCCCATACATTAAATATACATCCCGAGAAATTGTGCACCTCCTCCATTTTTGAAGTCCGAAATCCACGGGGGCGCAGCTGCGGGCGGAAGCTAGTTATAAAATAAAATAATTATTTTTCTATACCTACAACGTATGTACATACATTCGGATTCAAATAATGGGGGCTGTGACGCTAGCTGCGAGTGCAAGCCCGCGCAGATACACTAAAATCGATAATTAAATTTCAATACTTACATAATTATCTTTATATCTAAAATCATAATAGTATTTTGTTATAATTTTACATTTTATAAGAGATTTTCTGACTGACTATTACAAACATTATTTTTAACTATTACAAACAGACCCGCCAAGTAGTTTGAATCGGATGTACCACTTATTTGTTACTACCTTTAAAAACTAAGTACAAAAATAAATTATTTAACGAAGCCTTATAAAAATATGAACACTATTTAATTATTTAGCTATATTAGTGATGGTTAAATAACATTTTAATTATATTTTTTTATTCAAACATAGCTTTGGCAGTTTGTTTTCTTCCATGATCGGTATGACACATTGACAAGTTCTACCATGAAATGAACAGAGCCAGCAGTGTTTACGTCTCAGAATAAGAACAAGCATAGAAGGAATCTAAATTACCCTCATATACTTATCCTATTTTTTCAAATAGGCCAAAACCGTTGAAAAGAACGAGACAAATATTATGTTGCTAAGGTCGGCTTGCGTACACTTTAAAATAACCAAATGGTTACCTTTGGTCCTCTTTATGATGCCAAATTAAAAAGCAAATAAAATGTCAAATGTTCCAACTTGCCAATCCCAAACAATGTCACAAACGCGCCCACACAATTTAGTTATGTTATACTTCAGTGCGTGCTTTTCAAAAGTGGCTACATGTTTTGTAATATTTTTGTTGTTAATTTTAATAAATACACAGTGATAAAGCGGTAAAATATAGCCCTAGGAACAAGCAATGGCCTGCGTTATTGTGGGGTGTAAATCTCATTCTTCTCGTAAAGAAAATGAAACTGAAATCATCAGCTTCCATCGGTGAGTAAACAAAAAATCGAATATATTTGCTTAAACCCTGTATATAAGTGCAAAAAGTGTTATTAATTATACTTTATTATGCTGTAGTCATATTATAATCTGCTGTTGGCCATTCGATCCAGTCATTATTAAGTATTTTTCATTTTTACCAATTTACGTAGTCGTGGTCAATAGTGTTGTGCTGCATATTCTGTCGATAACATAGATGTTAGTATATTGTAGTTTACTATTTTGAATAAATTGCCTTTTACTTTCAATGTATGGTGGTGTAGTGGTAAAAGCCACTTGGAAACCGTGCGCGAAGGCTGGGATCGAGGAAACTATCTGATTTTCATAGTGTGTTTCATACAATGTGTTTCATTGCAGATTCCCCACAGATGATGCTATGAGGCAAAAATGGATCGTTTCCATAGCTCGTCCCAATTGGCATTGAAAAAACAGAACCGTGTTTGCTCTTAGCATTTCGACAAAGTTTTATTAACATTGAAATAAGTTATCAAACATATGTGACATGAATGATACCGGTGTGTTTTAATTTTACTGTCCCATTTTAGTAGCTTTTGTCAAATCACACCTCTTGGGTATCTTTTAATCCCTTACTGCGTACTGGCTTTCTCCTAGACGAAATTCCGGCCGATTTCTTGTTTGTTACAGCGGTTTCCATTCCTTCCGAAATTTCTAACATTTTCTTAATTTAATAATCTAAATGCTAGACCATTTTTGTGTGAATGATATTGGTATGTTGTAGTGATGTTTTGGTACTTGAATACCAAATCAGGGTTTTGATATCTTTTTTAGCCTCTATCTAAAATAGCAATTTGCAACGGCTTGTAGTTGACTGACCGAAAAGTGTTTATTTTAGCAGGTCTGTGAATTTACCATAGCCGATAGACAAAGCATTTATCGATATCGATAAGATGTCAGAAGGGATCGCAACACAATTAAATTTCTTGCTGTCTAAGACAGAGTACGCTCAAATGTCATAGTGTTACTTCTATGCTTGTCATTGTTCTGAGGTTTACGTCAACCGTGATTTTTATGTAAGTGAAATGTCAAAATGGGAGTGAAAATTTGAAGAAAACAATGTGAAATCGGTGTATTTTCATTCTTAGAATGAAAATAATTTCCGTAATGACAATATAAAATCTCCATCGCGATGTTCACTAAGAAATCCCATCAGGATGTCAAAAAATCGACGGTTAAAATACAAGACTCGAAGAAGGATTCTGCGACTCGACTTAAACACTTGAAAATCGTTTTAGGTAAGTTATTAAAGTTTCTGCTAATTCGTAAAAGCCTAAAAATTATTACGAAATAAAAATAATGTTATTTATCGGGTGATAAAGGGGTGAAAAGTAGTACATTCCGTACATGCTAATTAGTCAGGAATAACTGTACCTGTAGTTGTTGGTGCGGCTTACAACTGTTTATTGTATTACAGAACCGCCGTGGGTATCAGTTTTAGAATTCCATTGTAACGGGGATTTGACCTGTACTGCAACAATCCGAATAATGTATGAATTTTTGCCAAATCCACTTAATGACAGTGTGGTCTATAATTTTACTAAGCTCCATGCCATTAAAGCAATTCTAGTCTTATAAGTCGAATAGATATCTAAAACCCGTATTTTTTTAAATAACGATCCAATAAAATTAATGCAGTTTTAAACATGATCTAGATAAAAAAAAAACTGTTGACTCAGCTATTAAATGTTAACAACATTAGATTCTAATGTTTCATGTCAATGAATTATCAGCCTAAATGCTGTTGCTAAGGTAAGGTTACAAAAACAATTTGTGAACATTAACAATGTAAAGGTTAAGTTGCTTTCTGGCTATTGCTCCAGTATTGAATATTGTACTCCACATGGTTACTATTTTTTGATATTCAGAATTACGCATAAATTGAAAAATACTGAGAGTAAAATATGTCTTATAATGAGTGGGTGTATTGGTTGATTAAAGCTGTATATGTATGTATGTAGGTGTAGCTACTGATTATATTTTAAATAGGCATTTAAAACAATATACCCATTGTTCTTAAGTCTACAAGTCTTTAGATGCTAACAAGAGATCACATAATTGATAATAATTTATTATAGTTAATACTGTAATGTCAAATCAATAAAAAAAATATGATTCTGTAGTTAGCACAAAAACTAGTGGCATAGTTGTAATGCATTCACAATATGTCGTGTATGACTACCGTGCTGAGGTCCTGGATTTGAATCTCGGGTTTGGCCAAAAATAATTGGGTTTTTTCATCTCATAAAAAATTACTCAGTCTTAGCTCAGAAGTAGGAAGTTGGCGGTGTGATACCGCTGTGCATCGGAAAGCATGTAAGGTATTGGTCCTATGGCTGATCTCTCTCCCGGTCATGTCAGGTGGCCATTTACTATAGTTTGACAGTGAAGGGCAGAGACTGCACCTGTATATTATACACTATAATATATCCTAGGTATCTGGCCAAATTCGCCTAGAGGGGATTCACTCATTCATTCAGTAAACTATCTATGGACTATATTGGGTATCTAAGAACTAGTACATGATGCAGTGATCATAATAGACACAACATGCATCACTCTATTATTGTACAATAGTACATTATATTATGAAAATAAAAATAAACCTTAATCAAAATAACCATATTGAATATCCAAGTTATATTTTCTGGTAAACTCAATTAGCATGACATGTGAATGCATAAGTTTTTCCTGGCAAGAAGCTAGCTCTCAGAGCTAATGAAATTATAAAAATGAATATTACATAAAAATGCTTAATAAATTAAATCCTTTGATGAATCACCTAGTACTCTTTGAACACATCCTATATTAACGTTTGGCACTTTTTTTCAGAACACTTTAACTCTGATGAAGCCAAAACATATTTTGAAAATAACTTCAGCCATGTCTACTTTATATTGTACGATAACTTCATACAAGCCGAAAACAATCTTCGACAAAGAGGTAATTCCTGTACTTTCTTAACAACTATAATTGTAATATATATCTGTTATATAAAAATACTTTTATTTTATTTGAAAGTTTATATAAATATTTCTTTTTTTCTCTTTTTGCGGTACAGAACTTCCGTTTCATCTCGGTGAGTGTTGGATGTATTGAAGTGCATCAGTAATGAATTGTCTTGTCCTTTGTATAATGTACATAAAGTATTTTGCTGGTTAAGTAATATTTAAAATTATGAATGTTTGTTGATAATACACACAGAATATTATTTCACGATTAAAACAAATCATCACAATTTACTTAGGGCACATTTAAATACATTGATGCACATTAAAGAAGCTTTAATTTTTTTGTTGATAATGCAAAAGGTCCAACATTATAATGTACAATATTATTCATTAGAAAAAAACCATTTCACATAAATAAGACAGTTATATTTTTCCAATTTTAAGCATTGCTTAACCAAGAAGTAAGCATTACACTACTCATCTTCACATGGATTTGCAATTCATATAGATACATGTTCATAGCACTTGAAGTTATCATTTGCTTATCTCTTAACGCTATGGAGATGGGTATATCAGGTGGCTTGACGTATTGTCGATAAAATAAAACATTAGCTAGTTGCCGCGATTACTAACCAAGAGAAAACATTTATACTTTGATCGCTAGTTATTTTAAATTTAATGAATAGAAATTATTAGAAATAAAATGTATTGAAAGATAATATACGAAATATATACTTGTTAATTCGGTTATTCAATATACAACAATTGATGCGTTAGATGTTTCTCAACATACAGCCTAAACATTTTGTGCCACCATTCCCGATTTTTAAGTATCATGCTATTTATACTTTTATTAAGTAGGGACAAACTATATATTCACAAACATTTTTCAACACAGTTGTCTAGTACCAACTCCATTAGGCGTCAAATGTTGCGCGTCAATTGTTGCCTGGTGAATACATGGCTTACAGTTGTTATGCTTTGCTACCCATGAGTAAAATATGGTTGTTAGACATGTTACTAAGTTATTTTGTACCTGTGGTGATGAGTAATATAAAGAAAAGTAACACAATACAAGCACTTATACTTGTTTTATGATTGCAACAAACAAAATTTAACATTTTGTATTTGAGAAATATACACAAGCAGTTTTGTATAATTATTTGATACACATTCAGAAATAAGATATAATTATTTCGATTCACTATTTAAATGGACAGAATTATGACGTCATCCTGCATGCAACCAGTACGGTCATAGTAATGTAAAACGAGCTTGAAATCCATAATCACATGCATACACGAATTTAACAGGTTTATCCACGTAACAACAAAGGATGCTTCGATATTACATTTAACAAAGGGTGACTCATCGACTTAACCGGTCATGAGCTGTATTAACATGTTAAAACGTTTATAGTTTTTTAATGACCATACTAAACAGTTTTCATTTAACTTGACGTAATTATTCTATTAATATGATATTTAATTATTTGTGTGTATTTTAGTTCACAAAGCTGGCAGAGAAGAATTAGAAGGGGCGTTGTCGCTCCTCGAGAAAGTATTATGCCTTCTGCCAGAACTGATAGGGAAGAGATGGCAGCTGCACTCTTTGACGAGGATATTTTCAAAACTCCTCCATAGTGGCAATTCACAGAAATTAAGGGCAGAAGCTGTAAGGTATTACTACAAAACATATTGTATTTTATTACAAAAAAAATTAAAATGTGCTTAATTTATACGAAAAAATAACTTTTTTAAATATAACTAAATGTCTTGTTTTATTTCTTAGGTACTTTTTATTATGGTACCAAGCACTAGGCGACAATGCACCGTCAGAAGTGCACAAAATGTTTGCGGTCCTCGTGCCGGGAATGCCAGAACCTGGCAACCTGCCACGTGGCTCGCCACCCAGACCAAAGGCTTACGAAATCACCGCGAATCCGCATGACTCAGGAGACTTCAGCATGGACGACATTATGCAACACCCGAACTTCAATACAGCTACTGACAACGCTAAGAAAGTTGTTGTTGAGCAAACACCAACTGGTATAATGGGGAAGTTGGCTAACGTTTCCGCATCAATATTCCACGATACTAATGCGCTGAACCCTGTACAAAGTGTAGAGATACAACCGCTACTGCCGCCGAGTGCTAACGAAAAGGCTATTGACAATGAAACCAAATATTTCTTTGAAATTTTGCTTGAAGGCATGGCTACCTCGATCACAAAGGTTCACTGGAGAGACCGGTGTCACGCGAAGGCAATGAGGTGCTTTGCGTTTTTATTGGAGAAATTTAAACAGTATTATTTGCCGATAATCTGTCCGCAGTTTAATCACAAAAATTCACTCTACAAGCCCAATCTAGGTAAGTATACACTTATAATTTATATTTATAATCATTATTTTATTCGGTTCAGGCTTAATATCGTTATGTCTTGCAGAGCTGCCAGTCCAACATAACATACTAGAAGATGACTACGTGTTGTGTAGAGTGACGCTTATTAAATGGGTGGCTAACTATGCGCATTTCATGAAGAAACAAGGAAGCGACGGTGGACAGCCTTCCTCAATGACCAGCATAGGGTCCCACCTGCCGCATTCGAGCACGCCCACGCCGGCCACCTCGCTGCACCACGAGGAGGAGACGTCTTTCACTGTGGGCCACCCGTCTGACTCCAGTCGAGCCTCGTCACATGACTCCGCTTCTAACACTCCACATCCGAGTCTGGAATCAGGTATATTAGCTACTCATTTTGAAGTTGAAGTAAAGCTGTGTTTTTATTACGTATGCAAGCGTGCATGCAACGTGCAACTTGCACACAGCTTGAGTAGTGAAAATGTAAGCACGCGTGCCATAAGTTCACTGCGTGTAGTTTTGAAACACTTTAGTGTAAAGTCATACTAGCGTGCCAGTACTTAGAAAATGGAAATGCGACTTAAGTGATCTTAAAGGAGCAACTTATACAGGTTGTACCAAAACAGTATCAGGAATTTATAAAAATACCCTCATCCACCTTCTTTTTCCATCGTTACGCAATGGATAATACTTGTGCTGGTGAATTAGTGTAGTTACAACAGTTGATTAATGGTTAACGTGTGGTGGTGCCGCAGGCTGCGGCGTGTACGAGGAGCTGAGCGCGGAGCAGGTGGTGCGCGACGTGCTGTGCTGCTGGTCGCGCGAGCACGTGGACTTCACGGTGGAGGTGCTGCGCCAGGCCTTCCTGCTGCCCTTCTCGCACGCCGCCGCCGGACGACGTGTCATCGCGCTCTACAAGGACTGGATACAGATGAATGTAGGGAACATACAATAGATATATTTTATCAGTTAACAATTTAAAAATTTGCCACTGTAACTGAAGCGTTTGTATGTAAATTCTATTTCATTTTGAGGAATCTAATTTGCGATAGTGTTCTGACTTTTGAAATAATATCCAGCACAAAAATGTTACCTTCTGCAAAAACGTGCTAAGTTAAAAGTCAACCTAAATCATATACGCAACTAACAGCTGAAATAAATACGACACCTGTGGTAGACTAATACAGATGTATGTAAATGTTGCATACATTGCTACTAAGAAATATAAAGAAAATGATATTTTCTTACTTACTAGGTTTCCGAGATCCCCCCATTCCTAGTAGAAAATACGTACGAGCAGCAGATAGCTCAGGGAAGCGGCGAGCCGGCTGCCCCACCGCGGCGCCTGCGCAACGACTCGTACCTCGGCGCTCTCGGCAGGGACAACGTCATGGTGCGAGCTGGCATGCAGGTAATGGAATTCGTAGTATAACGTAGACTCGTAATTATACTCCTGAGGGCCTATAACGATAGAATTGTTTTTCGTATGCTTAGTTCGGTGCGCATCAAGTTGCCAACGGTTGTAACACAAGTTAAAATGGAGTAAAAATTGTGTAATGAGACGGACAATAAAAATGCTATGGTTTTTTCAATAAGTTCATAATAAATATCATTATATATGTAATAGTTTATAATTCTACGTAAAATAATGTATGTCACAAAATTAATGATTTGCTAATAAACATTATATTTATTAAATATAATTAGTACTGAATACAAATGTATTATTATTCTCTTCACAGAATGTACTCCAAGTATTCATGACGCAAGCAGCGAACGTGTTTTTGGCGTCGCCATCACCGGTGGCGCCGCCCGGCTCTCTCAGCCAACAACAACTGCTGGAGGAACAGACGGACACGTGCAAACGCGTGCTCAATATATACCGATACATGGTTATGCATGTTGCTATGGACGCTAACTCTTGGTCAGTATTGACTTCTTAATGGCGATGACTGTAGTACTGAATAGCTACTAATTAGTAATTAATGTATGATGTTTTAATGTATAATTTCTTTGTTTTTTACACAGGGAACAATTATTGCTGGTGTTGTTACAAATAACTTCCTTAGTGCTAACGAAAGTACCACCGAAACGAAAACAAGAATCTCTAGGTATATATCATCTGTATCCAAATAAATTATAGTATTGAATTATATTCGTAGATACTTATAAGTGTTTGTTTGATTCAGGTGGATTTTTGGCGCCCGCTTTATTCCAAACATTAATAGTGACGTGGATCAAAGCTAATCTGAATGTAGCGGTGAAGCCAGAGCTGTGGCAAAACTTCATGGAGCTCCTCATGCGGCTGACGCATTGGGAGGATCTGATTAAAGAATGGGCGGTAAGTTCAAGTGAAGAAATATATGTTGTTAATTTTTTTACACCTTGACAGTGATGTGTTTGCAACTGACAGTAAAAATAAAATGTATGTTACTGTGTTAGAAAACATAAAGAAATTCACAAAAAAATCAAGAAAGGATGAAGCAAGCTAATGTCTTGTCACTTTTTCCAAGTTAATATTATCAGTTTTTAAAAATACTTTGATTTTGTTTGGTGTTAGAAAACAATGGAGACGCTGACCCGCGTGCTGGCGCGGCACGTGTACTCGCTGGACCTGTCGGAGCCGGCGGGCGGCGCGGGCGGCGCGGGCGCGGGCGCGGGGCGGCGAGGCGCGCGCCGCGGCGCCACCTGCCGCGCCCGCCCGCGCTGCACCACGTCGCCGCCGCCGCCAGGACGCCCGGTACCGCGCACACTATAAATAATTATTTATTATTCGCCCACAAAAAAATATAATATAATCGTAGTATAATATAGTTTTTACATTTTAATTTTCGAATGACATTTCTGGAATATATTGTGGCCCCCGTATTCGATTCAGATTGTCTTTCCTTTTACGTGCGAACAATATAGGTGCTTATGTTCCAAGTTACTGTCGGAACATACCGAAGGAATCTTTAAAAAATGATTTATGTTTGTGACGCAGGCAAATCCCCGAAAGCTGCGCATGAGTCGCAGCAGCGCAAGGAGGGCTCGACGCGGCGCCAGCTCACGCGCTGCCGCAGCGACCCGCATCTCCCTAAACACGCGCAACTACAAGCAGGTACGAACATATACATAGTACATACGCAGTGTATTAAGGCTAACCTCTTATATTAAATTTGAAAATATTATTTCTTGATATCAGCTTTATTTTATATTTTTTTTGGCACTCCTATCGACATATTTTCGAATATAATGCATATTTTTGATAAAGAATTATAATCTTTAAAAAATACAAAGTATAATATAAACTAAAATTAATTGTTTCATATATAATAACTTATTTGTTAACAGAAGAAACCAAAGAACAAGAAAGCATTAAACCCAGGCGTTGGTACTCTCTGGACTCATTAAGGAATTCGTTACAAACTGAGGAACGGGACTCGGCGAGCGGTACGTGCTTGTACAATAACATTACATATAGGATATGTTTGTTTTAAAAATACTTACATTAAAACGTAATATTTTATCGTAGGATCTCGTTCCCCGTCACCGGCGCCTTCTAGCGGTATCGAAAGTAGTTCAATAAAAGACTCCCCGCTGCAAATTGACTTGGCATCGGATGGGGGCAATATCGGTAAGAAATATTTTTTAACAGTAATAAAATTGATTAAATCGAAAACAAAATTCTCAATGATGTTTTTTTTACTTCATGTATGGGCGTATCGTCCATATAATTTTGTTGATGAATTTACGTATGAACATAAGCGTCCCATAGAGATCTCTAGACCAAGCTGTCAGAAGCGATCTGCATCCATCTAGCGCCTGCGATATATTTTGAGATGGTCCGTCCTCTGAGTTGGTAATGTATAAGTGGCGCGCGGCAGGCGAGTGGTCGGAGGGCGAGACGCTGGGCGTGGGCGTGGCGCTGGGCGGGCGCGCGCGCGGCTGGCTGCCCGACGTGGCGGCCGTGCTGTGGCGCCGCATGCTGGCCGCGCTCGGCGACCCCAACCGCCTGCGCGACCCCGCGCACCACCACCACTTCTACACCTACCTGCTGCACCTCAACGACACGCTGCTCAAGGTACAAGCCGCACCACCTTCTGTTGTCACTAAACTTCTACGACACTCTGAATTTCATAATCCATATAAATAACACGCTGCTCAAGGCGATTGATCTATTAGAATAATAAAAAATATATTTTTAGTTTTGGAGTGTGCAAAAGAAAACCATATAAACTGCCCATGCGCAGCACAGTTGTTACAAGATCAAAGCGAACTCAAAGGTTGACAAGTAGATATATATTTATATGCACTATATAAGGCTAGAGTTTGTAACGCCCAGCCGAATTTTCCAAAGCGCCACTCACTATTCAATCTTTTCTTCACTAATCAGAAACTATGTTATCCCTGAGTAATATAACATTAAAATGTTATCCTCAAATTTAAATGTACTTGAGCGGAACAACGAACAAACCCTAATCATATACATGAGTATAATCACTTGTAATGTAGTTCATTATAAAACTTAACTATCACAGTTTTATCAAGGTAGTTGTATTACTATAAAAGAATATAATTATAAGTTTTTATGCCTTCTATAATAAATTAGTTTTAAAATATTATTGTGTTATGCTACAAGGTGGTATTGGGTAATACACTTGCCGTTATACTTAGTATATTAGTCACATTTGTCCCTGATATGTAAAACCCGTCTACAAATGATTAGTACCCGAGTAACATAAAATTTCTTACGTTATTTGTCGTCCTAAATATAGATAACTTTGGACATTTTTAATGATTTCTTCATACTCTTTTAGTAATAAAAACTATAAGTACTTTACTGGAACATGTGTTTTAATAATCAAAATATTTTTACAATTTTAACCTTTATAGTGAATGGTACTTCTCAATATTCAAGTTTACAAACCAACTTACAATATCTTTAATGGTGTATTTGTTCAGGAAAATGGTTGGTGACCATAATTAACCACTATATGATTAATCTTGAGCTAACTAAGTACCTATTTTTACGCTAATATAAAATTTCAAGTGTGTTAAAAATATCGTCTGATACAAAACAAAAAGAAATTGCAATTGAGCGATGACCTACAAAGCATTTTTCTTTGTTTCATACTGATTCAGATAATGGCCCTGTATTCACATGTTTATCTAGGATTGGAACTGCGTAAAATCCGATCGGTCAACACCTGCGCCTGAGATGTCATTGAAACGGCGCGTAAAAACGTGAATACCCCGTATATCACACATTCACGATTATTATGACGACGGACTTAGTAAACACAAGTTCGTTTATAGGCCGTTCGTTATAGGCGTTTTTACACCTACACAAATCTATACATATTATAAAACAAAGTCGTGTTTTTATCTGTCTGTATGTTATCGATTTTCCCAAAATCTACTGAACGAAATTTTTATAAAATTTGGTATGGAGATAGTTTAAGTCCCTGCGAATGTTATAAATTAATAAATAAGTTTCTATCGCGAGAAAATATATAGCGAGACTTTGATACCGGAAAACGTCTTCACGCGAGCGAAGCCGCGAGCAAAAGCTAATTAAAGGTAAACGTATAAAGGTATACGTATTAGTGTTTTCAAGCTTCTATAAAAACACTTGCGTAACAAAATCGGTTTTGTACTACAGCCATCTGTTAATGGTTATCACAAATAATGGCACACTCGAGTCACTTATCGTTCGATATCAGTCAATGTTCGGCAGATGGTAAAACATAAAAATCATCCGCGTTCATCTCGTTGATTATTTTATTTTGTTTATAAATAGAGTTTTGTTCATCGATAAATTCTACAACGGTTTGGATGCTCTCAGAGCGCGCTTGTTTTGTGAATGGTATTGTTAAAGTTGTGCGACCTGTTGTCTAACTCGAAGGTATTTAAGGACTGCCAATGCGAAAGAAGAGCAGGAAAAAGAAGGATTCTGAAAAGGCGGCAAAGGAAAGAGGTGTTTGTTTTCGTATTGTCAAAAACTATCGATAGTTATGTGGGTAGTTGTAAATTTTAATGACAGTGGAAAATAGTGACAATGAAATGGGTTTTCTTGTGGTCGTGATGTAAATGTCGAATAATAGATGTGTTTTAAAATTAAATATTTTATTTGCGCAATAAGTCATAGCGCTGTGTGTTCTTTCATGGATTATAAAGTGTTAATAACTACATCGGAAACCAAAGATGATGAAGAAGCTAGCGAGGTGTAACATTCGAAATAAAATAATTATTTTTACATTGTTTGAAAACGTGTTTAAAGAATGTTGTTCTAGCGCACGTGGTAAAGAAAATTGATTATACGTGCCAAACTGCGTCGAATTTACTTTGTATTTTACTGATAAAATATGTTAATGTTGGGTTATAGAAAAAACAAATAACGTATTTACTTAAAATAATCGATCAAAATATGGATTAATTTACCTTTAAAAGTATTGTCCAAAAAACCATTACTTAATATATTATGATAAAGAAAAAAAAAACATATTTTGACTACGTTAGTTACGAAGAACATGTTTGTATCCCATTACAATAAAAAGATCCCACATCTTTTATACATGATTGTATTATGATCTGATCTTCATTTACGCCCCTAAAAACAAAATAATCATATAATCTTCGGAATATTTTTATTTTATTCAAAAAAAGACAATTAACTAAAAACGTGTTATGTTATTGTAGATAAGCGCAAATCAGACTCTCAATGGCAACACAGAGATCCACGTGCCGTTCAACTTGGTGGCGGGCTGGTGTCTCGAGGCCGAAGCTTTGCCACCTTCGCACAGGTAAGTTTTATATATTCTCTGTTCCAGTTATATATACTAAAGCTAAGTTTAGACTAAGCAGTTATATCACGCACAACGGCCTTTTACGGACTAAGTGCATTAAAAGGAGCCCCTCAACAGTCCCCGACCAGCAAGTTCGAGCAGCAACATATTGCACAAAAATTCCTAATGTGTTCACTAGCGGCAATATTGCAATTATTCTATGGACTTTCTACTCTCCGCAAGTCCTGCAGGTTTGAATTTTTATTTTATTTGCAAAAGTCAGATTGCCGTGAATGTTAATTTAAACTCATATGTAGGTTAATGCTATGATAAAGTTTTGCTATTGAAAATATTCTATTCGTTCGGCATTGAATTTCTGAAAATGTCTTTTTACTATACATTCGACAGAAAAAAGAAGTATAGTTCGTTAAAAGTGCGTATAAAATATAATACAATTGTAAGTATAAAAATTCTAAAACTATTCAGATCAACACCAACGATTGTACGTAAAACATACGTTTTGATATCAAATGACAATGAGACGTGTTTTTATAGCCGGTGATTCAACAAAAATTACACCATATATTGCGCTTGCGCATGTGTTTATAATTTATTGGAATACAAAAGATATTGTAATGCTGGCCCTACACCTGACGTATTTGAGCGAATATTCGCATCATTTAGCAAAATCGACTACATAAATAACACAAAGTCGACATTGCTTTGCCCAAATGGCGCACATATTTTCACAAATATGCCAAACGTAGTACCAGCTTTGTGTACTTTGTATGTACTATAAATATCTTTTCATGGCAGGGCTGGTAAACTTCTCGCTCTACGATTGCTGTGCGAGTCAACGCAGGCGCAAGGCCCGGGCGCGCCATCGTCCTGCAATAACCGATTGCATTTAGCGCATCTCAATCTATACCAACGAGCTTTACATCATGGTACGTATATTTTAAAAACAGTTATTTTTCTTAATTCATTCGCTCTTAATATAAATTAAGCAATTTAATATTAAAAGTTATATATTTCCCAATTAAAATATATTCAACATTCTATCTCTAGAGATTGCAATGTGCATTATAAACGTGCAAAACATGATATGAAAAAAAAATGAAGTATGTTTTGCTATTTCACGATAGATTGAGTAAACCATCGCATGAGTGCAAAATTTTTATATGGCAATCTTCCCAATGTCCGCTCTATATAATCTTGGAACACTTTGGCTATAACTATCATATTTTAAAATATAGAATCATAATTGGTATTTGTCAGGTCTAACCGGCGAAGACAGATCAGTAGTGGACGTGTTGGTCGAGTATGCAGCGCCGAGGTACTTATCGCTCGCGCTCGATGGCTACTCCCTGCTGCTGCTGGACTTCGTGCACGCCTCCACCGTCGTGCTCAACTCATCCGATATGGGGCCGTCGGTCAGTGTTGCCAGTTGTATTAAAATTAACAGAGCAAATAGAGGCTATTATAGATGGTACAAAAATTAATGATAATTAATTTGGTCCCGAATTTTGATGTGTTGAAATTGCGACATTAAATGCATCGTTTTATCGAATAAATAATTTTAATTATTAGACCGAAACGTTAATTATAATAGTAAAATACATAATGGCTTACGGAAAATCAAAAGTTATGCGTAAAAGTAAATCAAACAAGTTTAAAGACAAACAAAGGTATTATGTAGGAAATATATAGTTATTAGTTTTTCTTTTCATAGTGTCCACGCACGGCCGCCGTGACATTCCTGGGCTCTCTGTTGTCGCTCCCGGACGAACTGATGAACGCTCCGATGCTTCAACCATACCCACACCAGTACAACACAGTGTCCTGTCCAGATCTGAAGGTTCGGAAATGTTGCAGATTGTTTAAAAATATTTAAATATAATTATTAATTTTACCTACTTAAATATGCCATTGAAAGTTGTATATTTTACTAAGCTTTTTATTAATTTACATTTTGTAGTAAGTTTGTATATAATTTATGGAAGATGCTAAAAAGTAAATTGGATTGTTACGAAATGATTCTACGTTTTAAATACTTTGAAATATAAATATATTGACTGTCCAAACGCCAGACTGGAGATCCCGTATATTTCACTTTCAAGCCTGATTCTGACACCGCAATTGAAAATGGTAATTATTTGTAATATTGTTTGAGTGAACGTTGTTTATGTTGCGCAGGAGCACGTGCTGAACATCGTGGTGCGCGTGTGCCGGCGCGAGGAGCAGCGCAGGCGCGCGCAGTGCCGGCGCGTGCGCACTGGCTGCGCACCTCGCGCACGTGCTCGCCACCCGCGCGCACCAGCCGCGCCTGCCCGACTACCTGTTGTGTCTGCTGCAGATGCTCATGGTCAGTGCACACCACCCTACTCTTTGTGACATTATGCCGCCATATATCTCGTCGATAAACTCACTTGTGCTCTAATAAATCTTATAAATAAAAATTAATCAACGTACGTTTGTACGTACATAACTTCCAAGCGACTGCACCAAATTGGATAAATCTTTCTTTTATGTGTTCGTTATTATCAGGGCTAGGCGTGTATGAAAAAATATTTTAAAATATGTATATGAGCAAATATTTTAAATAATATATATATTTTCGGGTGGGTTTAGATTCACTATTGCACCCAATTGCGCTGGACTATGGTTTTATGATTTTATCTTCATCTACTTTTTAGGGCAAAACTAAGTTTGTCAAGGCTGCTAGTAATATATAAACAATAAATAATAAAAATATTGATGACAAAATTGTCATCCATATTTTCTTTAAAAAGTGGGATATTTGTATCCGCTCGGATAGCGACCACAATACACAAGTTGTAAAACCCGCCATAGTGGCCTACATAAGTGTATCGCGTTCTAGGATCAGCCGGTGCATATCCGATTTCAAACAGGTTGGCATAATTGTATCAACTGACGAGGGATAATCATCTCTCGTCAGTCAACACTCTACCTAGACCCTACTCCGCTTACCATCAGGTGCAGTGAGGTCACTTTATCGCGCCCGAATAGAAAAAATTTACCTGTAGGTGAACAGGCCATGAGCTAACGATGACACTGTTTTTTTTTTTTGTATTTTGATCATTCTAAACCCATTTTAAATGTTAAAATTAATGTGTTGATTACATTACGCTTTACTAAACTAATATTGAGTAGAATAAAAAATATTTATTGCGAAGGCTAGACATTTGAATAATTTATGTCCAAGGTAGCTATTTTGCACACAATTCATAAGACATTGACATAAAAACGCAAGGAATACGCGTTAAGTGAAAGGCACACACGTTAGTGGCTCATATTATTCTTAGAAAAATATATTTCACTTTCTCTTTGTTTGTCAATATGTGTATGTTAATAAAATTCAAGAATTCAAACACCTTTCACTCAAAACATCCTTATGTTTCCTCCTAACTTTCCCAGAGCTCAGCAACAGAAGAAAACACAAAAAAATAATCGACTTTATAATACTATTTTATGTATCTCATTCCGTAATCAATGTTTATTTCATATTTTTTTAATTCAATGATCAAAGATATGATTGACATAATGTCTAATTTTCAGATGAAAAACAAGAACTTGGCAAAAGTAGTGAGCGACTGCATACTGGTCCTAGCCGACTACACAGACCGCATAATAGAGATGTACCCTGGACTCGCTGGTACGATTTTTTTTTAGCAGTCAATTAAAAACATAGTTAAACCGCTTTAAATATTGTATCCACTCGTTATAGTAAATCTTTTATATACACCCTAAGTTTCAAAAAGGTTTTTTATAACCATGTCTTAAACAACACCCAATACGAATTCATGGAATTATTATCTCGATTTAAATAAAAAATTGTATTCTTATATAACGTAGTACTTTGTAATTAATTTATTAATACGATCAGGTACAATAAGTATAATTTTATTTCTCCTACTTCTATAACTTCCTCCCATTTCCACCAGGTAAAATAATAAAGTGGATATGCGCGTGCCTGGTGCAAATATCTCCGAACAGCAGCCGCGACTCCGTGAAGCCGCTGGCCGGCTCGCTGCTGCTGTGCCTCGCCGAGTTCGCGGTGCGCTGCGGGCCCGCCTACCTCATGCACGAGAAGGACGGCGACCAGACCTTATTGCTGATGATATTTAAGGTGTGCTATTGTTGATTATGATTTCTTATGTTTACGCGAATGTTACACATTGAAATTAAACTACTTTTCGGATTCTATCGTGGTTTTTTATATTTAAGTTTTCCCCCGACGTTTCGAAGACTTTGCAGCCTTCATGGTCACGGGGGGGACTATCTATAGAATCCGAAAAGTAGTTTAATTTCAATGTTGTTCCATTTTCTATACGTTCATAGCAAATTGTAGTTTGCTGTGCCTCACACTCTCCTCAGCACCCCATGTAACTTTTTATATAGAAAATAATGTTTCCTCTAAACTTGAAACTATTAGAAACAGGATATTGAACCGTTCATTAGTCTCTTCTCTCTGCTCGGTTTGACACTCACCGATTAATAAATATTAAAAACATCTGTTTCTATACCTTGTAGATAACGGTACTAAATTATGGGCCTTTTTCACAATTTCAGAGAAATGTTATTCTTACATATACGTATAAGGCGACCAGATACATGTCAGATTCAAATCTAATCTCCGATATAAATACTAATAAAATGACTACTATCTGCAACAGCTGTTTAGTACTGTTAAAAAAAATACTTTAAGTTTGTGGAACAGGCCCTCCATAAAATGAGAACATCTCACAGAAGTACTATGGCTGTTATTTAAAAAAAAACGTTTTTTTCTGTATGATGCCGGTGACTTGTCTTCGAATTAATAGGCAGTAAAGTTTTGTTCTATTTTAATGAATATCAATGTTTTGGACGTTCAAAAATCTCTTTTTGGAAGTCTGAGAACTGATGCAAGTTGTCCCCAGATTTCCTCAGTTCTTTGTGGTTATTAGAATACGGATTATTTAACGGAATGTGAATGTCAAGTGGTTCGATAAATATTTGTTTATCACTTCAAGAGTGATTCATTCAACGGCACTCACCGCGGATAACGGAAATATTAGTTTTGTTTAACTTTAATGTTATTATTGAAATATAGTTTTTAATGGTTACGTATTTTGCTGTAAACCTATATTTCGATATTTAGAAGACAAATCTGCGTAACTATTTTTTGTTATAAATAAAATAGGTATAGGATTCAGAATTCGAAAAATTAATAGAAAAAAATCAATCAATAAAAAAATATATTTGCAACAAATACATAATATAAAAAAATAGAAACATACAAACAGTGACTTTGTGTAGTAAAACCTACACTTTTAAGCATCAATGCAGAGATGGTAAAAATCCAAGATGAAGTTTGTTCCAAGGGTTTGGCACAAATATCTTCCCCGAGTTGATTTTGGTCGAAATATCCCATGCAAATTAATATTGGATGAAATATCTCGCCCAAATTAGTGTTGGACGTAATATATCGTCCATGTTAATGTGGGACGAAATATTTCGTCCAAATTGTTGCTACAAGATGACCGCATTACTGTTGTGCACCGGGGTGCTCAACGTGCTCCTGGGGTTGGAAACCGTGCTCGTCAGCGGTGAAGGTGACGGTGTAGACGAGCCCGTCGGTGCCGACGTATTTGTAGCTACCGTTCACCTCGATCGCCTTGTGGTTGTCGCCGAAGTCTTTCAGCGTGCCTGTCTCCTGGCGCGCTGTGCCGTCACTTGTCTCGAAACTGCAAAGAGATTGTGTTGTAAAATTTGTTCGATATCTTTTTTTTTTGGTGTTGGGTTATAATTCAGTCCATAGCTCCAATATTCCACAATTTTTGGTAAAATCTTACGAACATCAAATATTTTAGAGATGCCATAATACAATTAAAAGCCATAGCATAATTTATAAAAGCTCTTAAATACTCACTCGAAGTTGTAGCCCTCGGGGTTGACGTCTGAATCCTGCTTGAGGATGTAGACTTCGTGCTGGGGTGGTTGTTGCTGCTGGGGCGCGGCGAGGGCGACGGCCACCATGGCGAGAGCGACGAGTACCTGAACAATATTATTAGGATATATTTTATTTTAGTTAAATTTCTAGCCAGTTTAATATCAAATATATTATTAATTTAAAAATATTATATTTTTTTTTATTAAAGTATTTTTTACTCACGATTTTCTGCATTATGCTTTTGCGTGGGGTTTGTAGGTAGGTGACTACTGCGCTGGGGTCAGCTGTTGAGTGTACCGACATCGGGGCGTGCGGCCGTTTTAAATGCAAACACTAATTGGTGACAACACTACGATGTGCGTCGGTGTAATGAGGTGCTAATGAAAAGAGAGAACACGCGTCCCACTAAACCGAAATTCGGCTTCGCAGTTACATAAGGCATTGTTTGTTCTATTGCAAATACGATCTTGTTAGCATTACCGAAACGTTTTGAACTGTGACCTTTCCAGGTTTTACATGCGGTGATGAAAGGCACGAATGGCGCTGACATTGAGGGGCTTTCGCTGCCCGTTGACGAGGACTTCGATCCCAATACTCAGCTGGATAATCTGGGGCCAAAGACTTCGCCGGCGTCCACTATCGATGTCAAGCTGTGGGCTCAGACGGTGAGTTACATTTATGAGCGATTCTAATGACGAGTAAATATTACAATTTCTAAAAAAAAAATCGTTGATAAATTAGTATAACTTTCAATTAGGATATGAAACAGCTCAACCTGCATAAAGTTTAGCTAATATTGATGACTCATAAACAGCGTTGCCTGCATCGCTGATCGTCCATTTCCTACTCTAAGACCATAGCATTAAAGATACTTGTGAAGCAAGTAAAATTATTAGACTCTGTTCAATATAACCTTACAGCAAAAAACGTGAGATTTTGTCATAATAAAATTTTGAATTAACAACCTTTACTGAAAGTTACTGGTTGTAGTTGTAAAGTGCTATCTTGCTTCTAGGTATACGGCAAGTTTATTGTCACAATAGTGGACCGAGATGTTATAAAATATGTTTTATATTATGTAAATAGATTGTCTATTTATTTTGGCGTATTTTTATGGTATATGTATTAATTATTTAATTAAGTAAGTAAATTATTGCCGCGTTAGCAAGTTGGCGTGGCGCATCGATTTTATCCAATAATCAGTTTTTATATTCAGTGCGTCTAGAGACCGGATCGACGGCTAACGCGTACTCATTATCATTTATCACATAGGTTTAGCAAATCTATACTATTATATAAAGCTGAAGAGTTTGTTTGTTTGTTTGTTTGAACGCGCTAATCTCAGGAACTACCGGGTCAAACTGAAAAATTCTTTTTGTGTTGGATAGCCCTTTGTTCGTGGAGTGCTATAGGCTACATATCATCACGCTATACTCAAAAGGAGCGGAGCAGTAATGGCTAATCTCAGGAACTACCAGTTTGAATTGAAAAATTATTTTTGTATTGGATAGCCCTTTGTTCCTGAAGTGCTATAGGCTATGTATTATCACGCTGTGACCAATAGGAGCGGAGCAGTAATAGCTAATCTCAGGAACTACCGGTTTGAACTGAAAAAATATTTTTGTGTTGGATAGCCCTTTTTTCGTAGAGTGCTATAGGCTATATATCATCACTCTATGACCAATAGGAGCGGAGCAGTAATGAAACATGTTGCAAAACGGGGAAAATTTATTAGTTTTGAGAGCTTCCGTTGCGTGCACTGCGTAAACGGTTAAAATTATGCATCAATAATGTATGACGGGACCGTTCCTCTTAAAAAGTTCTACAAAAATATATTATAGAACAAAGTCCCCCGCTGCATCTGTCTGTCTGAACGTGTTAAAATCAAAAACTACCCAACGTATTAAGATGAAATTTGGTATGGAGACAGTTTGAGACAATGGGAAGGACATAGGCTCCCGGGAAAATATATAGCGTGACTTTTATAACAGAAATCTTTAGCCCGAAAAACTTTATAATGCAGGCGGAGCCGCGGGCAAAAGCTAGTAGCAAATAAAGGTGTCTATTATCAAAAACAATCTATCATTACTATCAATAAGAGATGTCCCGTACGTGCATTATGCAATTTATATTTCTTGTATGTAGTTAAATAATTAACATACAGTAGCAGTTAAAAACCTTGTGAGATGTGTCACCAATCCATATGAAGTATATGTAAATACTACAGTTATTTTGCTCATTGAATATTTGCTAGTATTTTTTACTTGTGCAATTTTAACTAAGTTGAAGTAAATTTGTAGATAACCATTGTTTTTATCGTGATTTCCGTTTGGTTCCCTAGACCTGCAGTCATCTCACTAAACTCAACAATGTTCTTGCGGTAATTAATTCCTGCAAACGTTTGATAGTGTTTCTTTTTTGGACGTTGTGAGGATGTTTGTAATAACAAATAGGCACCTATTTGATATTAAAAGTAGAAAAAATTACCCTACAACATTTGATGGTAAACAAAGTGGGGTGAATATAGACAGTCGGCAGACGAGAGTTAATTATCACTCGCTAATCAAAACAATTATACCGGCCTTATAGTTTTATAAAACTTTTTAAAATTGAAAAAAATATTTTATAAATATTATATACAGCCTGATGAGGCAAATACCTAGTCTTGCCATAAATATTGTAATAAAGAAAAAAGAAAATTGTTAACTGCAAATAACATTTATTACTTTTACAGTGTGTCAGTTTAATACATAAATATAAAACAATTAAAAATATAAAAAGCTTATTCGAAGTGGTCTCCATTGGCTGCAATACAGTCCTTTAAACGATGAGGCCAGTTATCAATAGAAGCACGCACTCTTTCCATGGGAAAATTCTTCACTGCCAATCGTATAGATTGTTTTAGGGACTCAAATTATCATGGCGTTTAGAGCAAGCTGTACTCTCTAAAACTGACCACAAATCATAATCCAGCGGATTAAGATCGGGACTAGACGACGGCCAGTCTTCAGCTCTGATGAAGTCCGAAACGTTCGATTCCAACCAAGACTGCGTGGACCGAGCTTTATGACCCGGCGCCGAGTCTTGCTGGAAGGACCATACTTGGTTATTGAACATGGTGATGTTAAGGGGCTTAACTACCTTCTCAAGAATGGTATCTTGATACACTTGTGCCGATGTTTTGATACCTTTTCACAAAAATATGGCTCAGTCACTCCTTCATAGCTAACACCCCACCAAACCATCACTGAAGTCGGATAATGTCCACGTTGCACTCTGTCGACTAATTGGGAAGCTTCCTTAGAGCTTTGAGCATAAATACGGTCATTTTGTTTGTTAAAATGTTGCTCAATTGTAAAAATTTTCTCATCCGTAAACAAAATTTTTCTGTGACCTCCCTTTGCGTACCGCTTCAGTAGTTGTTTCGATTTTACCACCCTATTCTTCTTTAAATTATCAGTTAAGAAATGGCCAGTGCGTCTCTTATAGGCTGCAAGTCCTAAGTCATCTTTTAAAATACGCGACATGGTTCTAGGTGCTATCTTCATTTCCCGAGATAAAATCTTTTGCTTTCGGACAGGATTTCTTCGAATTCTTTCCCTTACTGCTTTGACCACCTTTTTCGTACGAACACTACGTGGACGGCCAGATCTTTTCTGTCACAAACAGAGGAGGTCTCATTGTACCTATTAATAGCCCGGTACACAAACATTTTACTAATACCAAGTGTATGGAGAGTTTTAAAAATTGCATTTGGCTCCATACCTACTTTGTGTAATGCTATCACAGCGATTCGGTTCTCTTTATCACCCCACACCATTTTAATATCGCAAAATATTTTACAATGTATTGGCGCCAAAATGAGAAAACACAATGAACAATCGTATAAAAATGACAGATTCGAAATTCAAATGTAATATTTTTTTATAATTAAGTGTAACAGTATTTATGGCCAGACTAAGTAAAAACATGATTTTGAGACGACGCTTTTGCCTTTTCGTTTTAATATTAATGTTGTTGGCACAAGGACTAAGTTGTATATTCTCCCACAAGCAGGGCATGGTATATATGTATAATTGTGTGTGTGTGTGTGTGTGTGTTCAGATCTGCACGCAGCTGGTGCTGTTCCTGGGCCACTGGCCGCTGTGGAGCGGGTGCCAGCTGTCGTGCCTGGTGTGCGAGCAGCACGACAGCCCGGCGCTGGGCGGCGAGCTGGGCCCGGCGGTGCTGGGCGCGCCGCACGTGCAGCTCATGCGCCTCAGCGACGCCACGCTCGCCTCGCTCGTCGACCTGCCGGCGCTGCACCTGCCGGCCGCCACCACGCCGGGTCCGTACTTAATGCTGGGCTTAGACTCTCAAAACCCGCCAGCGAAGATATAAACCACTCTGCTATAACTTTCCTCGTAATATCCTACTAATATCACAAATGCAAAAGTTTGTGAAGATCGATGTATGTATGTTTGTTCTTCTTTCACGAAAAAAATACTGAACGGATTGGGATGAAAATTTACAGTAATATTTTTTATACATCAGAATAACACATAGGCTACTATAGGCTATTTATAATGATTTTGTGTAATTTGGTCAAAATATAATGATGCATATCAAGTAAGTCGGAAAAAAATTATCGCGGAAAACTCCTTCATGCGGGCGAAGCCGCAAACGAGCGAAAGTAAGTTATACATATTTGTTCTTTTTTTTATAAGTCTAAAATGCAATAGAAATTTAGCTCAAGTAAGTATATAATTATTCGTATCTTTATTCAAACTTAATACATTTTACATACAGGTTTGTCGACATCCGACCGGCAAGTGCGTGTGTTACTGCGCGACATCGCTGGCAAGGCTTGTTGGGACGCATCCGCCCTTTACTACGACCCTTCTGTGGGCTCGCTCGAACCTCTTGAACCACTACCTTTGCCTGACAGGTAATTAAAAAAAACAATTTCGTTGCCTAGTACTCATTGCTAGTTCCGACCTTAACAATTTAAACGCCTCGAGTCTTTCTTTCTTTGTCTCCCTTTTCGACAACCCCTTTGTTTACGTGACGAATATTACATTAATTATCTATACTATTATATAAAGCTGAAGAGTTTGTTTGTTTGTTTGTTTGTTTGTTTGTTTGTTTGTTTGTTTGTTTGTTTGAACGCGCTAATCTCAGGAACTACCAGTCCAAATTGAAAAATTCTTTTTGCGTTGGATAGCCCTTTGTTCGTGGAGTGCTATAGGCAATATATCATCACGCTATACCCAATAGGAGCGGGGCAGTAATGGCTAATCTCAGGAACTACCGGTCCAAACTGAAAAATTCTTTTTGTGTTGGATAGCCCTTTGTTCGTGGAGTGCTATAGGCTATATATCATCACGCTATGACCAATAGGAGCGGAGCAGTAATGACTAATCTCAGGAACTACCGGTTCGAACTGAAAAATTCTGTTGTGTTGGATAGCTCTTTATTAGTGTAGTGCTATAGGCTATATATCATCACGCTATGACCAATAGGAGCGGAGCAGTAATGACTAATCTCAGGAACTACCGGTTCGAACTGAAAAATTCTTTTTGTGTTGGATAGCTCTTTATTAGTGTAGTGCTATAGGCTATATATCATCACGCTATGACCAATAGGAGCGGAGCAGTAATGGCTAATCTCAGGAACTACCGGTTCAAACTGAAAAATATTTTTGTGTTGGATAGTTCTTTGTTCGTGGAGTACTATGGGGTATATATCATCACGCTATGACCAATAAGAGCGGAGCAGTAATGGCTAATCTCAGGAACTATCAGATCGAACTGAAAAAAATATTTTTGTGTTGGATAGCACTTTGTTCCTGGAGTGCTATAGGCTATATATCATCACGCTATGACTAATAGGAGCGGAGCAGTAATGGCTAATCTCAGGAACTACCGTGTTTGAACTGAAATATCTTTTTGTGTTGGATAGCCCTTTGTTCCTGGAGTGCTATAGGCTATATATCATCACGCTATGACCAATCGGAGCGGAGCAGTAATGAAACATGTTGCAAAAACGGGGAAAAATTATTAGTTTTGAGAGCTTCCGTTGCGTGCGCTGCGTAAACGATTAAAGTTATGCAACAATGATGTATGACGGGATTATTCCTCTTAAAAAGTTCTAAAAAAATATATTATAAAACAAAGTCCTCCGCTGCATTTGTCTGCCTGAACGTGTTAAACTCAAAAACTACCCAACGTATTAAGATGAAATTTGGTATGGAGACAGTTTGAGAGGCTCCCGGGAAACTACTACTTTTATAACGGAAAACTTTAGCCTGAAAAACTTTATAACGCGGGCGGAGCCGCGGGCAAAAGCTATTATATATATTTCTATTCGTAAGACCCTCCCTTCCACGTATTAATATTAAAGATATAAGACATTATA
The DNA here is from genome assembly GCF_014839805.1 of Manduca sexta. NCBI lineage: Eukaryota > Metazoa > Arthropoda > Insecta > Lepidoptera > Sphingidae > Manduca > Manduca sexta. Next base: position 13,074,155 of record NC_051127.1, read on the forward strand.
GTGAATGTTTCAATGTTGTTTGTTCTAGCACGGACAGTCCTCGGGATGACACATTATCATCATTACCACCGCCGCTGCCACCAGACTTGTTACCAGACTACAAAAACTCTCCCCCAGACAAGCATCAGTTGGACCATGTAAGATGAAACTAATTCATTGCCGTTCTTTGTACTTGGCTTTGCCTTGGACAATCTATATTGTTCTTCTATTTGATCTTCCCATTTCAATATAGAATCGACCCAACACACATTTACCAAAATATTGCACAAACGATTTGCCTTAGTAAAAACGGCCTTGACTTGTTTACATAGAATTTCGTTATCACTAAAACGATTTGCAGACCGCATTTATGCACATTAGTATCCATATGTTACGTCACGTTCTCTTTCGGAAAATTTCACCTTTCGCCACTGTCGTGTTACGTACAGATTAGGTAAAGTTAAAGCACTCTTTTGTGTAGGTATTGGCGTACATCGGCCACACGTCGCCGGAGGTGACGTGCGGGCGGCGGCTGGACGAGCCGGGCGCGTCGCCGCTGCTCGCCGGCGCCGAGGACGAGCTGCTCGCCGCACTCGTCGCGCATCGCAACCACGAGCGCATGTACCTGGCGCAGCGGGACAGGTACCTTTACTGTTTACTGTTCTATGATACATGTTACGGACATAAATTATACTTACCAGCTGAAACATCTTTATTTACTTACTTGAATATTATGTCAATTAGTACATATGTATTATTATTTTAAATGTCGAATTTATTACTTTAGTGGACTCATTTATAAATGGTGACCATAATTCTTCCTTAATTTGATTTTTATTTTTCATTTGAGATGTGTATAGTGAACAGTGTAATGTTGTCCCAGCTGCGAGGAGCCGGAGGTGTGCGAGGTGGTGCCGGAGGGCGGCGCGCGTCCGTTCGCGGTGTGCCGACTACTGCTGGCACAACTGGGCACGCTGGCGCCGGCGCGCCGCACGCATGCGCACCTGCTGCGCCGCACCGACCGCCTGCTGCGCGAGCTCAGGAACCTCGACGCGCAGAGGTAGCACAACAATATAACCACTTGGAGACTGGACAAACCGAATCAAAATTATTATGATGTTTTTGAACCTAGTGTCATGTTCCACCTTCCTACTTCGCCTTACTAATACTCCGCACCGCTAGTTCTTGCGCTACTACTCAATTAAACCTTTGAGTCTTATGTCCATTATTACCTCTATACATTAGTATGATATTCATAGTTTCAAATTAAATAACGTTTGTATATATATTGTTTCAGATGTCGCGAGACTCACAAAGTGGCCGTCATATACGTGGGCAAGGGACAGGAGACTCGCAACGAAATCTTATCGAACCGCTGCGGGAGTCCAGCATATGAATCGTTCTTGGCTGCTCTTGCGTGGGAGGTGCGATTTTTTTCGAAACAATTTCGATTTAAGCCCCGTAATGTTTAGTGGTCACACTGGCTATATTGCATAAGCCGAAAAATAACAATGTTTTTTCGCTATGAAAACTATACGTAGCGGTATCATTGGTTCCTGTCGCAACATGATTGTAACACTCGGTTTAAACCGCGCACGCCTGTCTTCGCCACGAGCAATATTTTGTCTAAATGGCTGAAACGATAAGCGGTAAATCCCTAAACTGTAGTATATATACGAACACATCATATATACTCAGTGTATGTTGTATCTGTACGTAGGTGGAGCTGGAGAGCCACGTGGGGTTCGCGGGCGGGCTGCGCGGCGGCGGAGGGGGCGGCGTGTCGGCGCCCTACCTCGCCACGCTCACGCTCGAGGCGCTGTTCCACGTCGCCACGCGCATGCCCGCAGACTCGCCCGACGCCATACTTAACAAGGTACTTACGTTTTATATGAGAACGCATGTCCACTATCTTATCTCCTGAAAAAAATATTGAAGACTGAAAAATTTATAAGAATCAATGCATATTGGGCGGCGAAATTGTTTTTATTTTAATTTTCCGCTTTAGATAAAATTCTAAGCATTGTGTGTTTATGTACCATAAGTATTGGACTATTCTAACTATAATGCTAATTATTCTATCTATTTTGTACGATTAGTAATATAATTTCTTTATGACACTGCAGACTCGACACCTGGGCAACGACGAGGTGCACGTTGTGTGGAGCGAGCACTGGCGACCGTACAAGCGCGACACGCTGCCCACGCAGTTCTGCGACGTGCTGATCGTCCTGTACCCGCTGGCCGGAGGTCTGCTGCGCTGCACCGTCTCCAGGAAACCAGATGTTCGTACTTCATCCAGCAGTTCCTATCTAAATAGCCCCTAGGGGTTGCATACTTTGCTGTATAATTATCGTTGTGGAGCTTAATATATACAGATGACATAGTGTTCCAACCAGGTTATTGATGTTAATATTATGATGACTGTGTGTTAGGTGGCGGTGTTCGGTCCGCTGTGGGAGGAGTGCATCATCCACGTGAGTTGCTGCGCGGCGCTGGTGCGCGGCGCGGCGTTCGCGGGCGGGCGGGCCGTGCGCGCCACCATGCCGCTCTACCAGCACGCCTACAGCGAGCGCGCGCGCAGTCTCGACGCGCTCGTGCACCACCACACCCAGCCCACCACCTTCGAGCAGTTCGTCGAGCGCATCCGCGAGCCCGTGCCGCAACACGCGCCCAACACCGGTCAGAACGCACTGCCGCCCGCTTATTAACACCTACACCCCGCTACCGCTTCCTGGTTTGTTTATTTTATTATGAACGAGGCACTCGAAATTATTGCTTTATACTAATTTTATATATTTTGATACGCTGTGGACCGGTGAGACGTTCTATATTTTTTTTTTTTTTTTTGCAATGTAAAACTTATCGGTTTTTGTAATGATGGTAACTAATTTCCGTAATATAGAAACCGGAGGAGGCGGCGGCAGCGGCAGCGGGCGACTGGCGGCGGCGCTGCTGGATGCGGGCGCGAGTGCGTGGGGCGGCGCCGTGGAAACTCACAGCGTGTCGCCGCGGCCGGTGAAGCGGCTGGGCCCGTTCAAGCGCCTGCCGCACGTGCCGGGCGCGCCGCACACCGCGCCACTGCCCTCCGACCCCGCGCCCTCGCTGCGCCGCAACCGGTGAGCTGGCGCGAATGTACCGACATCCATACAAAGCGACGCCTTTTCAAGCTTCTCATTGTATACTGATGACTGATGACTGATATAAATGCGTTGTCGTCCGCGTTTGCATCAATTTTTATCATATCCAAAAGTATTAAATTTAAAATTTTAATTCACATTACTTAGAGGCTCAAATTTAACTGTAATTTGTCAATCAAACTATTTATTTAATCCAACAAAATGTAAACAAAAAGCGACAACAAATTATACGAGACTAATTCGTACTTTTTAAGGATCATGAATGGTGCATATTCGCGTGTAAGCTACTTGGTGACAGAAATAGTACTGTGTCGAGTACTATAGGCATGAGATGTTGTTTTGTATCTCTGTATAACTAATGATGGCATCATAGAATAAATCAAGAATGTACTTAAATCTGGTGCCAACGTCATCATCGATAAAGTTAATGTAAAAGAAAATTACGTTACGGAATCGACGTGATTATCATAGAATTGTTTAACGCGATTCCAATATGGCAGGTGCTTTCATGTTAGTTGAATTAATAAGTTTATAAAAAATAGGCTTACTTATTTGTTCAATTATTACACAAGTATGAAAAAATAAAAATCCATTCCCAATATCATTTATGGAAAATAATGGATCATGCATTATTGAAGCCGACTCCGGTCTCTGAAGTTGATTATTCGATATCGATGTAAGTATTGATATGTTTATCGATAATCATATGAATATCGATTTGAGAATCGAGGAACTAGATGACTTTTTGATTCGTCCATTGAGAGATTATAGAACTACTGCGGACTTAATGAAATTTTGATGTACTTAAATATTTTGTAAGCTTTTTAAATATCTGTAGTATTGTGCATTTAAAATGCAATGTTTGTGTTTGTAAAATAGTCTTAGGGGATTATGAATAAACCATGGACACCATTTGGCGAACTGTGTTTTTACATTAATTTATTAGCAAATCGCTCCAGAGTTAAGTTTTCTGGTGCGACAGATAGCTTTCACATTGAAATTGTCTAATTGAACATGACTTGAATTGGGCAAACATCAAACATTGCATTAATGTTTTCTGTACATATGTAAACTAGTAGAGCTTTAACTGTTGTAGGTTTTGTTTATAATATTATTTATTTGCATATGAGATTGATAATATAACATATACTACCTACTTCTAATTTAAAAAATAAACATTTATAAAACGTAATATTCGCGATAACTCGATATGGTCGCTCCGAATCTCACGGCCTAGAATATAAGGCCTAATTTCTTAAAACAATTATAAATACAATTTTACGCATCATGGCAGAAGATGTGATGTCCTGGGTACCACTTTCTAATCATGAACATGATTTGCGCGAGTTAGGAAGGTTTTTGTCAGATAGGTCAGCTACGAAAACTGAGTCAGATTTAGCTACATTAGTGAAAAATAGGTGGTGCTCTGTGGGAATAGAACAAAAACAGTAGTAGAAAGATAAAAAAAATATTCGTTTTCAAATTTTTTTTTCAGTAATTTAATTATTTCATTTTTTATTGTTACTATGTACATTTAGTCTATGCATATCAAATAAACAATATATTTTTGTAAATAGCACATGGCCTTACATTTGTGACGAGTTTATATTTCACAACAACAGAATAGTCTGAAATACATGTTTACTTATATTGTTTGCCTCGATTTGAAAAAAGTATAAAAAATTCGGACACAAGAATTAGCGACCATATCGATTTTCGTGTTCTAGGGCATAAATTAAGGTAATTTAAAATTCAGTCAAAACATGTTGGTTTTTATTACATCCGTTTGGCATATTAGTTGTAGTTTTAAACATTTCCATATCCTCTATAAAATTACCACTTTATTTGTGACATCATAATAGCTTTACCCTTTTAGAGTAGGTTTAATTGGCAATTATCTGAAAATTCCACATTCCACAAAGTATTTTCATGTCTTGAAGGTATATATGCTTCTCTATTTGGTTCTGATTACTGAGATTATTAAATATACAAATTGCATTTATGTTACCTGAAATGGTATACTGACAATTGTTGACATCATCCAATGCATTCCATAGTCCATACAAAATATTTTTTGAAGAATCTATATTGTTTCTCAGTATCATATAAGTATCATTGATTTTATTATTATTGTTTTATTAGTAACAAATGCTTATTTCCATTTTTAATTTTAAACAGTATTTTTATAGATATTAAGACTGACACAAGATATGTATTGAAAACACTAAGTATTAAATTGTTATGCATATTACGTTAGTAAACAATGTGGTGGTATTAAATATAATTTTATTTCAACTAATTTATTTCATGTATGTATTTGTTGATGAAACAGAATCTATGTGGTCACATAAGCATATGGTTAGTTATTAACCAGACACTATGTATTGTAACCAAATTTTATATTTAAAACAAGATGAAAATAAAGTTTTGTTAAACTTTTTTAAAGTTTTATTTATACATACATAATCCATATTACTCACCATAGTATCTCAGAAGCTTTTGCCCGCGGCTCCACCCGCGTGATAAAGTTATTCCGGGCGAAAGTTTTATGTTTAAACGTCATGCTCTATATTTTTCCGGGATAGAAAGTTGATAGTGATGTTCCCAGGGTCTTAAACTATCTCCATGCCGAATTTCATCTAAATCCGTCGGGTGGTTTTTGAGTTTAACGCGTCAGACAGGCAGACAGATACAGCGGGGGACTTTGTTTTATATGTTTATTAAGAACTTTTTAAGTAAGAGTAATAAATTTTCCCCGTTTTTGCAACATTTTTTATTGATGCTCAGTTTCTACTGGTCATAGCGTGATGATATATAGCCTATAGCTTTCCTCGATAAATGGGCTATCCAATACTGAAAGAACTTTTCAATTCTAACCGATAGTTCCCGAGATTAGCGCATTCAAACAAACAAACAAAAAAAACTCAGCTTTGCATAATAGTATAGGTATTATAGAATTTAATAGCAAAACCCATTTTTAACCAAACTTATTAAAAGAATATTTTTTTTGTTTGTAACGGGAAAACTGGAATCTAAATAACTTTACTAAAAGGAAGCTACATAGCCCTAGAATGCAATAGATTACTTTTTCTCCTGGACAGGGGGATACAAAAGCTAGTATCATTATAAGTTACAAAGTGTGTCAACCGAAATATAATAACATTAAAACCAAATATCATTTTACAAAATTATAATGCTTACTAGAATACACATACATCTATGAAGCAATTTTTCCCATAACATTTTACCTCAAACCAATAGTTTTAGGTAATTTATACAGGCCACCTTGCAACACCAGCTGATGGGTCCTCACTTTGGTGTCTAGAAACTGTCTCAATTCCTGCAGACTACATTCAGTACCAGGGACTTGTGATGCAAACATCTTCAACATCTGGTGTATGCGGTCCAAAGGCAAAGAGTCCAAGTTTGTCAACATGCCAACAATGTAAGACCAGAATACTTGAAGTTCTCCTTCCGCTGGTCATGAGCCGGAAGCCATGACACTCTCTGTCTCCTCATCTTCACAAATCATCTCTTGAACTTGATTGGCAGAAACATTTGCTTTGTTCTCTGTTTCATCTGCTAAAACAAAATAGTCACTTCCTTTTTCCATGATCAGTCCCATTGTTTGCCAGTAAGTTATTTTCCTTCTTAAAACAGTCACTGGCACTTTCATAACTTGATGCAGTTCTTCAATGGACCACTGGGGCTTATTTTGAAAATGCATTATCAATGTTGCATTGAATGGTGAGACTGTCAAGTCTAGTTTTTTCTCGCCAATCTCTATTTCAATATTAACATTGCCAAGATGTGGTTTCCAACTCAATGTTCTGTTGCCTTTGAGAGCTTCATATGACTTTGTGTATGCTTCTAAATGCCTTTTGATTTCATCTGGTAGTTCCAAATTTTCATCCTTGAAAGGTGGCCAAAATTGTGCAGACAAGATCATAGCATTTGACACAAACTCCTTGTTTAGTTCTTCTATACTGCTATCTTGATGAATCAGAGAGTTTATTCTCTTTGAATCTGATATATCTTTAAGCATAACTTCACAGAAATGCAACTGTGCCTCTCCAAACCTCAATTTTAATAATTCTAAATACCTTATTTCTTTTTCAGTGTTTATAACACTTTGGGCTAAGAGCCGGTCAGCTAACAGAGTTCTGTATTCATTTACAAATAATTCCTTACTGCCATATACATTTACTAGCATGGATATAATATCACTTGTCCTTCTGTCTTTAGGATCAACTTTAGGGTCAGCATCTACTGGGTCTGGATTCCATTCATCCCATGCCTCATCATTGTCTGCATCACCTTCTGGCTCCCCAGTGTACTTTGCTAATTCCTCTGCTAACTCACTACCTGCTCCTTCCTCAGTGAGGCTGCTCACAACACTCCTTACTGTATCCTCCCTATTTCTTAAATAATTACGAACAGGCTTTGTGACAGTTTCAAGTATGACCCCAGAAGGATCTAAATGCCTCAAGGCTCTTATAGTAGATATGTAAGCAGTAAGTATGTCAGGAGTATTGACTCCAGAGTGCAGCAATCTTGTTTCCAAAGCATTTTGCAACTTCTTGCATAAAGTAGATCTTAAGTCAGTTTTGTCTAAACAAAACTTTATATCATCCACAGCAGGTTGGGAATCGGGATACTCAATAATAATATTGAACAGCTGGTCTATTCTTAATTTTGTGTAGCTATGGTATAAAAAGTACCGCAGCTTTTGCTTGAATTTTGATATTGCATTTTGTATATTTTTATCATCTGGAGGTGGTTTGGATGAACCTCCACAGTAAATTCTGGTGAGCCATGACATGACTGTAGTGTCAAGCCAGTTCTCCAAAAAGCCAACATGTGATACGTCAAAAGTACCAGTACATAATTTTTGTATGTGAGATTCTATCCTCAACTGTATAAAGTTAGTCAAGACTTGTCCAGTTAATCTTTCTAGTAACTGCAAATCCATTAGTTTTCTGTTAGTTTCATGGAACACTTTTACAATGTAAGCGCAATTACAATCAGCATACTCATTTCCACAACCAGAACACATTATATCTTCACTCATATCGGAATTTTCATATTCATTATCAAAAACATTAAAAGATATTTTATAAAAATGGTTTATGATAACTTGAAAGTCTAAAGGCAGTTGAGACAGCAATGTAGCTCTAACAAGTTGTTTGAATCCCAGCACAACATCCTTCTCACCATAAATTGGTTTATTATCATTACAACTGTTGTTCAAAATAGTGAGTCGACACATCATTGATGAGAAACTAGAAACTGCTTCATAAAGATCATTGACAGCAGACTTGAACAACTGAAAGCCTCTAACATCTTCATTGACTTTGATGAATTTAGACCAGAACTTCGGCGCGACGTGTTGCCGTAGGTGTTTCTCAATGTGTATCAACACCAGATCGCGAATCTTTATTTGTACACCTAAACCAACAATTATGTGTTGCACTTCATCGTATTCGGCGTTTGTGCAGTCACTGAAGATATTGTCGTTCAGTATAGGAAAAGCGTAAGTAATTTTATTCCAATAAACCTTCAAATCACCTTTTTTGTGAGACATGATTGATTTAATTCCGTGAGCACTAAGATATTTTCCACAATCTCAATTCTTTGCAAATAAATCTTTCTCTTTGCCTAAGATGACGAAGATCATGGTTTACTAAAATTCATTTTCCCGGTCACAGCCTACAGAAGTCAGATAACAAGACTGCATGGAACCAAACAATTAGTACATTATTTTAATAAAAAGAACACTTATTTGTTATACTCAATAAGTATATCATCCTTGATCTTTTTTGTTATAATAATTATGGTAATAATAAACCATATAATGCTCTTTGTAACAATCACAAATAATCGGTTTCCTCAATTTAAAATTGAAGATAAGAAATTGGAAAATAATTTGTGACAGTGACAACAACCTGTTGACATTTGTCAATTGTTATTTGACAGATTATTGCCATAAAAAAAATATATATCCTGAGATTTTTTTACCCTTTTTTATATATTTTTTTCAAAATAATATACGCCAGAGACCAATAAACTACAATATACGGCACAAGAATATGCAAATGCCTCAGAACAAGAACAAGCATAGAAGGAATCTAAATTACCCTCATATACTTATCCTATTTTTTCAAATAGGCCAAAACCGTTGAAAAGAACGAGACAAATATTATGTTGCTAAGGTCGGCTTGCGTACACTTTAAAATAATCAAATGGTTACCTTTGGTCATCTTTATGATGCCGAATTAAAACGCAAATAAAATGTCAAATGTTCCAACTTGCTAGAGTTGGGTAGGACATGACATAAAAAAGAGTTTGTAAGAGTAGCCTCTTTTTAGCATTGAGCCGGTACAACGTCCTACTTCAAATGAGGCGAGGCGTAGTGAGGCTCGGCGCTTCAATGCGTATCTTACAGTATTTTGTAATGTTAACCCTCAAAATATTTCCCTCTCGCTCGCGACTCGAAACGCAGTAATGTAATGTCCATTGTAAAATAACGTCCTACTGTAATTTGTAGCATGCGGTTCTCTACCTCACTGTCCTCGTCCTACAGTTTGTCAGAGACGGAGAATAAGTAACGCGACTGCCGCGACATAAAATTTGAAGTAGTACAATATATAATATTGAGCCACTCTTACATTTTAACGTCATGTACCGGACAAATGTACCGCCTCTTGCATGTCCTACTCAACATTACAACTTGCCAATCTCAAAACAATGTCACAAACGCGCCCACACAATTTAGTTACGTTATACTTCAGCGCGTGCTTTTCAAAAGTGGTTACATGTTGTGTAATATTTTTGTTGTTAATTTTAATAAATACACAGTGCTGTTTCAGTAAAATATAGCCCTAGGAACAAGCAATGACCTGCGTTATTGTGGGGTGTAAATCTCATTCTTCTCGTAAAGAAAATGAAACTGAAATCAGCTTCCATCGGTAAGTAAACAAAAACCTAATATATTTGCTTAAACCCTGAACATAAGTGCAAAAAGTGTTATTAATTATACTTTATTATGCTGTAGTCATATTATAATATGCTGTTGGCCATTCGATCCAGTCATTATTAAGTATTTTTCATTTTTACCAATTTACGTAGTCGTGTTCAATAGTGTTGTGCTGCATATTCTGTCGATAACATAGATATTAGTAAATTGTAGTTTACTATTTTGCATAAATTGCCTTTTACTTTCAATATACGGCGGTGTAGTGGTAAAAGCCATTTGGAAACCGTGCGCGAAGGCTGGGTTTGAGAAAACTATCTGATTTTCATAGTGTGTTTCATACAATGTGTTTCATTGCAGATTCCCCACAGATGATGCTATGAGGATCGTTGCCATAGCTCGTCCCAATTGGCATTGGAAAAAACAGAACCGTGTTTGCTCTAAGCATTTCGACAAAGTTTTATTAACATTGATATAAGTTATTAAACATATGTCACATGAATGATACCGCTGTGTTTTAATTTTACTCTCCCATTTTAGTAGCTTCTGTCAAATCCCACCTCTTGGGTATCTCTTAATGCCTAAGAAAGTCAGAAAAGAACAGAAGGCGTACTGGCTTTCTCCTAGACGAAATTCCGACCGATTTCTTGTTTGTTACTTACAGCGGTTTCCATTCCTTCCGAAATTTCTAACATTTGCTTAATTTAATAATCTAAATGCTAAACCATTTTTGTGTTTAGCAAATGACGTTTCGGAAGGCATGGAAACTGTTGTAAATAGCAAATGAAAATTGGACAAAATTTTGCTCGAAGAACGCCGGTAGTTCTATAGTTTATTGTAATTTAACAGCTTTTTACCGAGTGCTTTTATATACCCAGACTTCTTTTGGTACTGAAATACCAAATCAGGGTTTTGATATCTTTTTTTTAGCCTTTATCTAAAATAGCAATTTGCAACGGTTTGTAGTTGACTGACCGAAAAGTGTTTATGCAGGTCTGTGAATTTACCATAGCCGATAGACAAAGCATTTATCGATATCGATAAGATGTCAGAAGGGATCGCAACACAATGAAATTTCTTGCTGTCTAAGACAGAGTACACTCAAATGTCATAGTGTTACTTCTATGCTTGTCATTGTTCTGCAATGATTGTTCTGAGGCAAATGCCAAACATGCATTTGATTTATGGTGAATGCAAAGGCAATGCAAATTCAGCCGCAGTCATCGATAATTTACATTGATATTATACATACGTACAGTGCGTATTTCGATGTGTTGCGAGGAGACTCCTCGCCACACACCTAAAAACCGTCCGAAATTAGCCGAACGCACCTTACGTCAATGGCCGTAGCTCTTTATAAGGAGAAATATCCTAAATACACACACCCTAATACGCGCCACCCGGATTACCGCGTATTTATGAGTCCACTTAACGTAATGGTTATATTCTTTTTGGAATCCACAATCGTTACTATAAAGGAACAATGCCTGGAAGCGGTGTCGATGGCACTAGCAGTGGAAGAATCAGTCCAATCAGTCGTCCTAATGTAGAAAACGTAGTGCTTGAGGAAATTGAAAATGAGCCTTCAGCCTCTACACGAGCAATAGCTAGACACACAGGGTCCCAGGGATCGGAAAATCGACCGTGCATAATATTTTAAAGAAGAATAGTTTTCACCCTTACCATTTCATACGCGTGCAAACTGTGCAACCAAGAGATTATAATACAAGATTGCGTTTTTGCCGACAAATACTGGCAAGGATCAAGGATGGCAGAAGACCCGCAAATTTTTAATAAAATTCTGTGGAGATCATATAAGTGGGAGGCCAACAATTTGAACAATTATTCTAAAGAATATGAAATAAAAAGAATCCTATATTAAGTATCTTTTTTTATTTAGCCAAACTATCTCCTTTCTTACATCAATAGCAAAAAATCGCTATTTACAATACTTAGATACAATTAGGCATGAATTGTATTGGTATAAATAAATTATTGTACTCAAAACTGTCATTTTTTAAATATTGACCACTTATATTGCATTCTTACATTTTTTTATACACAAGAGGTACTACTTACTACTTAGTTAAAAAAAATCCAAATAAAAAAAAGTTTATGCATATAAGGAGTAAATCAAACCAAAAAAAAAAAAGTTTATGCATGTTTAAAAAAAATGCCATATGTAGTCATACTATTGAGTATTGACTGTTTATCTATTAGCATAGTCGGTGTATAATTATTATAAAACAAAAAAACAATGCATTTAATTCATTTCTGGCTATAGTGTACAAGAAAGTAAAATGAGACAAGAAATTACTTACTTACTTCTTTTTAAATACATAGGTACATACTACTGTTATCGACTTCCGGTCCTAGCTTCAGCAGTACATAACATAATATTTAATAGATTAATATTTTTTCCTATTTGGCTGATTATTATAATAATTGTATTATGAACATAGAGTAAAATGTAAGTAATAACTAACGCCGTCCGGTTGTTACCTTCCGGCAGACTTAATTATAAATTACCTTTTAAACAATTACTTATTCTTAGTGATTACTTGTTAAAATACAAGTTAAATGCCATATGAATTAATATTATATAATTTGATACATAATTGTAATATTTAGAGTGTCTTGATTTTATTCATCCGAACGTATAAAAGATCGTTGTAGCACGTATGCAGGACAGTTGATTTGTAACCTCTGGTCTGAACATAAGTAAAGCGGAACTTAGAAATATAGTGTGTCTAATATAAAAGTGTCATTTTGCTGCCGCGGCATCCACCCTGACTATACCACATCAACACTACTTATAATACAAATATTTAATTTTTTTCTTTACAACCATAAGTTTTACTGTAAGACTTTTCAAAGTTATCCATTAATTATGGGACACCCTGTATAAAGAGGTACATCAACAAATCCTTTTGTAAAGCTTAATAGCCATCAACATTTGGTGTCTCATTGACAAGTACAGTGGCGTGCCACAGTACAGTGCCATCAATGTTAGATGTTACAAAAATTAAGTAATTCAAAGTCCTGTATCGTATTGCTACTGTTTATGGGTGGTTGCATTGCTTACATTCAACACTAGCATGTTCTCAGGTACATTAAAAAATGCTAGAAGCTATTGGCTAGTGGATGTATAACCAATACCATTCCACTTTTTATTGCATGTGAAACTGAACCAAAACAACTTGATGAGAGCTAATTTAGGAACAAAATAAAGGGCTTGTTATTAAAACATTTATTTTAGACTTAATATTATTAATCTTATAAAATTATATTAGCTAATAGGTTCAGGTTGCAGTGTGAGCAGTAGACCAAATCGTTTCTTGATAATTATTCTTTGCCTTGAATATTTGTCTTCAGGTGAAAAGCGAGCTGAAAAGAAACAAAAGGTTTTATAATTTTCTACTGGACAAATAATTAACTCTGCTACTTGTCTGTTGTATACAAAATAAACTTTAAATTTGTAAGACCATAATGTTCCATTTTACTGGATAAGAATGTAGTTAGCAATACCATGTATTATTATTAAAATTTCCATATTGTGCAGTATATGCGTTGCATCTACATTGTACTCTTTAAATCATATTGTGCAATGTTTTAAAGGAGTAAATAGGATTATGTTAAAATGTTAAACTTAAATAATCCTTACCTGGATGTGCAGATAATGTTGGTTTGCCATTTGGATCAACAGTCTGAAATAAAATATCAAAGTTATATATCATTGTTGTGCCGAGTCTCCTACGTGTCTTTTTTTACACACGACATAAAGCAAATTTAGTTTATAGGCTCACGTCGTCTCCTGTTGAGGAATTTACATGTTTTCATGAAACATCAAATAAATATCAAGAAGGTCTTGAGACGCAATATATTCTTTAAGTTATTATTATATGAGATATTCTTTACGTTTGTGGCTCTCCACTCTGCGAACTCAATTGCTAGACTCGAGATGTTTTTGTACCTATGCCAGATAAGGAAAAACACGCACAAGACACCACAGCAGACCTTACAAATAGAAACCGCCACATGTTTTAATGAGGTTATATCAAAATATTTACCGATAAAGTATATTGTCTATCTCCATTACCGTCTAAATAGTATCTTAGATACATTTTTAACTTATTTATTTAAATCAGGTACTCCACGAAACCTTAAAGTAGTTCCTTATTTTTGATAAAAAAAAACTCAAAATAAACACCACAAAATTCCACAAGCAGGCAATCAACAAACGCAATGCCACATTTAGAGACACCGATAATGTGGTGTTGCATAGCAAGTCTGCTGTCGATAGACAAACGATTATCTATCGACAATAAAGCTGAAGCAATGGCATCAATAGTCTATCGATATTATTGTCTCATGTCTATACCGTCGATTCTATCGAATGCATAGATAGCTTTCCATGTGCAGTACTATTGATAACACCGATAATATTGATACTATTGTTAGTAATGCATTTAATAGTATCGATAGTATTGCGAAAACCATTAGTTTTAACAAATCCTATCGATAATACTATCAATACTATCGATGGTTTTGTAGTATCAATAGCCAGTAATTTTTAGGCAGTATTGCTATATCAACAGTATGGACATAAGGCGATGAAATCGATAAAATAATCGAAAACAACGGCATAACCATAGAGTAAGGCATAAACACAAAGCAATAATGTCTAGGGATGTATGTGATTGTATCGACAATCGAGATATGGAAGGTTCAACAATATCGAGACTAGTGTGTTGATATAATATATTTGTAAGAGATATTTTGTAGATAATATTACGAATTAATATGAATCTATAAATTAGTTATGAATGAAAAAATATTAGCAAGCTAATCTGAATTTAGTCTGATTCCGTTGCTTTTAGTTTACAAGTGGATGAAAATTATTAAATTTAAAGCAAATGTTCTTTTATAACATGTATAGATCATTGATAGATCAGTGGACGTGTTGTTCAATGTCAAACCTTTGGAAATCTGTATGTATTATCTGAATTCTATTATTGAATTCAGAATGTAATTTCGGATGTATAAGTCCGACTTCAGAGTCCAACCTTTGACAAAAATTATTGTATGTTGACATGACACTTCCAGATATCGATTATCAATGGTACCTGTTTACCAACTGTCTATCTTGCGGTATATGAAAAATTATAAACAAGCTTATTGCGCTTTCGCAAACGGCAAGAAATTAAATAGTTCCAATTACTTTTCGCTTAAAATGACAAATTTACCTCCACGCAAAGTTTCTTCATCCAGTAAAGCAAAACAAGATGCATCTCCCCTTCAAATCCTCTTGCAAATGAGTTTTCCTAGACATCGGGCGTGAGTTCTGTCGATATTTCTTCGTAGATAGGGTTTTCTTATCATTTACTGCAAGTTTTTAGTACCTAATTATTTAATTGTTATGAATAAGTAGCGTTTAGAAATACAAGTAGGTGCAGTACATAGTTAAAATATGTTATTTTTTTATTTTTCCAAAGGTTGAAGGCTCTAGCAGCTACCGGCAATCGAAGTGTCCAATTGGCTTCTGATTGGCTCTTAACTCATGTTAATGATGCATTCATTGATTCTGATGAACCGAGGGAATACATTTTCTATGCAAGCCCAACAGGAGCTTTGCTGGCCCAACTTTTGGAGTTCTGGGATAAATCTAAATCAACATGCGGGTGGAACGGAGCTCACAATTTTCCACCACATATTACTTTGGTTTCGTTTTTTAAGGTAATTTTTTCCTGTTACCAGTACCACAGTTAAAAGAATATTGCTTCATATTTATTTCTGGAATTTAGATGTTAAAGGTGTGAGTGAAATATGGAAAAGAAATCACTATTTATTTTAATACTTTAATTTCTATCAATTGAATTATCTGCAGAGCTGTAATATAATAGTTAAAAAAATATATAATAATTTATATTACATAGTTAATGAGCTTTTCATTCAATAAAATAATATAACTGTAAAGTATTTAATACCCTATCCTCTAAATTCAAAGTGAATTTAAAGTATATTTCAGGCACCAGATGAGACATCACTGCAACTGGCAAAGGCCGTCAAACATGTAGTGGAGAATGTGGGGGATCCACCCAGTTGTGCACTGAAGTTGGAGCCATATGTGTCACACAATTTCATGGGCCTGTTTGTGTCAGATAAACATGCTGATTACTTGAGGAGGATTGCTGTGCAGTATGTCAAACAAGTGTCTTCTGTGTGTAAGTGTTGTTTTTTTTATTGGCAATGGTTTAAATTTTGGAGAAAATTGGTTATATTTTTTTTTTATTACAAAGTGAATATTAGTGTGACTATAATATATATTGAGGATGGTATATGCAGCTAATCAATGACTCCTAAATATACTATTGTATCTGTAAAAATAGTGTGTTCACTTACTACTACGGTTTACTACCAAACTCATTTATTTCAAAAGTTAATAAATGTAAAACAACTTCATTAAAAATCATTTACTAAATTTTTTAATGGGTTTGGTAGTAAACAGTACCTAGAAAAAACAAATATCATTTCAGATATGATAAATTACTTAGGAGTCATCACAATGTAGATCATTACTATTTTACTTCACTTTACTAGAGGATGTAACTTGGTGTTGATGATTTATACTTACATCAATTTTATTATGCATTGGGTGGTTGTAGGTGGTAGGTTGAAAAATGTTATTTAATAGATTTTCCGTATTTATTCTAACACCTTTTAATCAATAATTAGAATGTAACAATTTTATAATAAATATTTATTAAAAAAGGCAAAGTAAATTGTCCATGAACTACTAATCATTGTAGTGGTAAATTATGACAATATTATATATTTTGAGTAAAGATATATTATAGAAATCATGCTTTGTATTTGATGCAGTGGGTGTTATGGTGGATACTTATGAACATTTGGATGCGTTGGGAACATGCTTTCCATGGTGTACTATGTCACAAGAGAAACCTATAAAATGTAAGAACACCTTTGCTAAAACCCTTAATATTTATATTTAGTATTAATTTTCATTATGCAATCTAAACCAGTTTAATATTGCAAACCAGTTGAAATTAAAATGTGATTGAAATGTATAAAAAAAAAATTGTTTCTAATTATTATAATATTACACATACTGTAGTATAATGCATTGCTGTATTTGATTAAATTGTAAGAGCCATTATAATCACATATTTTTATTAAGGTCATTATATGTAGTTATCATAAAAGCTAATATTTTCAACATAATAAATATATCATATTAGTCAATATAAAATATTTATTTTTAAAGAATATTTTATTAATATGATATATTTAAACCCAGATAAATAGAAATGCTACTATGTATTGTGTTGTAAGCACTTTATAAGATTGCAAATTTTGTTGAGATCTCTTCTCACTTTATAAAATAGACCATTTGTATATTTGTTTCATATTTATAATTCTATTTACTGGTTTTGATGGTACATTCTTATCCTAGTCTCAATATAATATTATTTCCACTGCTTGCTAACAAGTCAAGCACAATGGGGTATTTGATAGAAATTGTAAGTTTTATTTTGGTATTAGTTAAAATAAAACTATAACTATATAATCCAAAAACAAATATTTGTCCATTTTGAGGTATAGTAATATTGGGCACTAATTACTTGTGTAATTTAAATTATAGGTGTGTTTTTCGGAAATAAAACACATTTTTCTAAGGCAAAATTATATTTTAGCAAATACCCTGTTATAACTATTAGTATATTCTTCTTTTAACACAGATGAAATGATTTTTCCATTCTTAATCTGACTTGTTGGATCTTTATTACGCCTCTTGTTATTTTATCAGCTATATTGGGCTTGCGACATATAGAAGATGCTTAGTGTCTAGAGCATGCAGCTTTTTATGAGGTAATTATGTTTTATTATTGCTTTATTCTCACTACACAAGTTTTATTTTTACATAATTAGTTTATACACTAGATTTATAAATATAATCACAACATTGACTTCACTAGAATTGTTCTGTTAGATGCTTGTTTTGATACTTAATATTTTGAAATGATAATTAAAATAATAATGTCATGACTATGTTATACTTATTTTTTTTACTCTTATTAAAACACTTACTATATACGCATTTTGTTTTCGCATACGTTATTAACAAGAATAACAATCACCTTTTTTGTTTGGCAGCAATAAATTTGGAGGCTCACGTTAAATCGCTCCATATAACATTGGCTTACCATTTCGATGTGACTGCATACGATAACCTGAAAAACCTAGTGGAAGAAATGCAGCCTGTGGAACAATCGAATTGGGAATTGCGACTTTACTCTAGAGATCCACGATTTGCAAATCATCAGGTAATATTAATTACGTATTATGTATAAGCATTTTCATTTTCATTGGTCGTATGTACCGCAATACATAAACGTGGTGCACACTGTGCACTTTGGTTATTTTCTTCTATATTTTTTATTGACTTATATCAGATTTTATTTACAAAATATATTGGGTTATAATAATTTGCGAGATTTGTTTACTACTTTTCTGAATTTGACTTAACTTAGCAGGAAATTTATTATTTATATCTAGTAATGGCCCGATCGCCAAAGCAATTATCCTGATAAACACATTGTTAGAGAGCGCATTGGATGCAGATATATTTACTGATGGTGTTCATAGCATTAGTAAAAATGTTTATATGTTTCTAAATCATACTAATTATAGTTAGTCTTCTATGCCTATAATAATTATTAAATTAAAATATAAATTAACATATAAGTGTTTTGGTGTACCTTCACTGTAAAGTATATTCGACTTTTAAATGAATAAGTCTTGATGTAAAACTATCAAATTAACGCTCAATCATGTTTTGGGATGGACTGAGGTTATGGAAATGCTTTACCAATAAAAAAACGTAGGTAGAATATTAAAAAAAACGAAACACGCAATAATATCCTTTCAAAAGGAAGCATGACGGGCGCGTAGGTAATTGTTGGGACCGAAAACCCCGCACCCAATAGACAAAAAAAATCCCAAGGGTTTCAAATTAACGATTTTATTTTACGTTCATGCTTCACGTCGTAGCCGTCCAATAACGTGTTCGAAATTCGAAATGTGCTGTTGTGTTGTGCGCGTGCTTGATGTTTGTGATCTATTGTTTAGGTATACAAAGTGACGCAGGGCTACACGCCTCAAGCCAGTGACGAACTTGAACTGGTGCTTGGCGATTATATTTATATTGAAGAGAAAGAGTTCGACAACTCGCCAGACGGCTGGGTGCACGGCACTTCTTGGCTTACAGGTTTAACGTTATTTTTTTAACCGTTTGAAAATGTTAGTACGTTGTAGTGACACACGGAAGTTAATGCATTAAGTACAAACTATTTTTCCTTTTATTTTTGCCGTATGTGTACTACACGTCGTGATTTGATTTTGAATAAATATTCCTTTGTTACGAAAATATAAGATTTTACTCACTTCTAAAGTTAGTAATTAGACACAATAGAACAACGATTAGACGCTTTATTAATTATCTAACCAGTTTGTGTTCTGTGTTTACATAATATAATGAGTGATAATGTTAAAACCAATGTGTTATTGTAAACTGAAGACAAAATAATCATACAAGGATCAACGGACTTTGTTTCACTTGATCAAATTATTATCAGATATAAAGCATATATGATATGTGTTAAAATAAATACAGTTGTGTATTATGCGCGCGCGCGTCGCGACACCGATACTGATGTAGTGTGAACTTGACTTTAATAGTATTATATGGCGCCCTCTTGATAACTCGCTTATACAGTGTCGTTGCAATCAGCTGTAACGAATCAATACATGATTTTATTAAATGATAGATTAAATTTAGGTGAATACTCGTTTAATGTGTATTAACGAGTTTATAAATACATAATAATTTATTACGAAGCAGTGAACGTATTGTCATCGCAAAGTAACTTTCTGCAGTGCGGTCATTGTGTCAACGCTAGTGCCATCCGTTAACAATCCGAGTTTATAACTCTCAAACAATGACTAAAGCTATGAAGTGGTTAAGATTATTGAACTTGAAATTTGGAGGTTAGTAGTTCAGTGTTCTGTTTTGGTTTATGTATCGTTGTGTGCTACTGTTGTGTAAAAATAGCCGACCTTGGTTAATGTTTTCGTTTTGAGAAAAAGAGTATTAACTACGTTTTTTGGAATAATGTATTTATGTAACTGATGGTGTGTGTCATCGCTTTTAATAAAAGTGCTGGTCTTTGATTTTAGAACGCGTGCCAAAATATCCATACTAAAATGCTTCGTATATTACATCTCGCTGTTCGTGAAACAAAAGTTGCCGGAAAATGCATTTCTTACAATTGTGTTTACTGAATAATGATAACTTCCGTTAGTGTTCACATCGGTTGTATGATTTGAGTTGTTGTCACCTTTTATAAAACAAAATAACTAAGTATTTGCTGACATTAATGCTTTGAATTACAAAACTCCTTGCAAAGCCTTTATTAAAGAATAGGTATTTCAAATTGAAAAGGGGACTATAACTTCATTCAACTAAATATGATATTCATATATCGCCTTGTTAAGTCCAGTAGCAGTGTATAATGTAGACTATGGTCGTAGGGCTCTTTGTTCGATTTCCCCGGTCGGGTAACATGTGTTTTTTCTCCAGAGATACCCTAAAGGTGTCAGGTAGACGGTCAGTCGTAAAAATTAAGCGAAAATATGATTTCTGGAACATGTTTAAAAGTGTGTGATGAATATGATAAAATGTAGATGCATAAAGCTCAATTTGAAGAAACATGATACTAATTTAGACGAATGTTTAGTTCAATACTTACAGGTATCAAGTATAGTTAGTAGCTATCTTCGTATTTGAATCAATTTTTAGGTGCGTAACGCAAATTTTCAATATAAACTTATGTACCTTGATTACCATTGCCAGTTTCAACACGAACACTATAACTGGTCGGTGGCCTGTGTTGAAAATCACCTCTTTTATCTATGTAATCTAACGGTAGAATATTACCAGCAGCGTATTATAATAAAATAATTCTATAAATATATTCCTTATCATTCTGTTTGTATTATAATGTACGTAAAGCTATTCGTTCATTGTTCCCCTGTTTTTCAAGGATGAATAGTATACTTTTAAGATTCCACAAGATTATATAATACGATAGCACTGTTATATCTTCGGAAAATATTTGAAGAATTTTCGTAAGCAAGTTTAATTTAAATCAAAAGTACATACATAACATACATAACATCACGCATTTTATCCCCGAAGGGGCATGCAGAGGCGCAACTAGGGCACCCACTTTTCGCCAAGTATGTTCCGTCCCATGATGTGATAGGGGGCGAGCCTATCGCCATTTCGGGAACAAATTCCAGACTCCGGGCTGATACTGAGCAGAAAACCCAAATATCACTTTGCCCGACCCGGGATTCGAACCCAGGACCTCAGAGCGCTATTGTACCGGACGTGCAATACAACTACGCCACCGAGGCAGTCAAAAGTAAAAAGACGTTAAAAAAAGATTTTATTTAAATGCTCTTAAAAGTAAAAGACCACAACAATAAGACCCTAAAATCATAAATCTAAAACGACTAAAACCCCTGGGATTACAAAATTTCAGACCTATAGGATCAAGAAAGTGTTTGGGCGCCATCTTAGATCCGCCATGTTGGATTTAGAATGACGTCAGTTAGCTGACAATGCATAGTAATCCAAACTAAGCGTGTATGCAAAAATTCATCGCAGTTGTTTTAAGATAACTGCCTCGGATTCAGTTGAAACATTTTACTGGAACACACACATTACACACATCAGTAGCGGAAGGTGATATTTTCCGAAAGGAGATCTTGACACAACATATAGGTACTAATATACATGTATGTGTTCTGCAAATCGTTCTAATGATAATTTGATTTTATTTAAATTCTATATAAAGGGAAGCTGTCAGGAATCGGATTATATGATCCCATCGCCACTGACACACATACATACAAACTTTGCAAGTTAAAAGCATGTAAACAGACTATTGAACTAATAATAATAATAAATTGTTAGTGTAATTAACCGAATTAGTTTACAATTTCAATGGTTACAAATTAAAAGCTTATTATGAGAAACAAAAAATAACATATTTGCCAAGGGTACTCAAACTAGCCATTGATGTTTTAAGTATTTAAAATGCATTTAACGTTCCTAAGAGTTTTTAAAATTAACTAGATATTCTACGACATAATGACACCTACTTACCTAATGAGTTTGTATATTAACAATGTTTGTTCATATTGTTTGAAATGATTCGCGTTTTTGAATAACATTTGTCATCTGTAGGCGTATGGATTTAATATAACTAAAACCATATGCTTAAATAGAGGGGATTTTGAGATAAACTTCTTTTTTGTTTAAAAATGTCACAAGACGCTTCGTGCGACGCGAGACAGGATGTGCCATGTGGCAAGTATAATGAAATGTTTTAAAAAAAATAGGGCTTATCATAATTTATTGTATAAAGTAAATGTTGGTAGTTGAGAATCGAGTTGTAAGAACTAAGAATTTAAGTAATTATCGACTATTTATTTCCGGAAATATTATGTACCTACTCATTATAGATAATTCATTCTACACCACACATCCACTTTATTGTCGTTGTTTATGTTTTTAGTAATTTGTTGTTTTTTTATACTTATATCACGTGTACCGCGGCAATAAAGTATTCTTTCTTTCATGTTTCTATGAGAGTATTTTCATATTTTGTTTATATTATTAATTTTCCACTTTATTGTGTATCATTTCCTGGTTTTCCGTAAATTAACAGTAACAAAACAAAAAATATATGGGAAACTGAGAATTTGAATGAACCCTAGCACTTATCGAAACAACGGATTTATCAAATTGTAAATCCATTTCATATCTTCAGATAACGATCACTAGCTTTTGACTTACACCAGTTGAATCATTTATATATCACAAGGGATCACAAATAATAGTATACGTATACTTGACTTTCCTGTGAGCAGTCGATCCGTGTTTTTTTTTTTTTTTGTTTTTACTAAAAGGTAAGGAAATACTTAATATATAACAATCTACAGATTTAAAGTTTTGTAGGGTTTTTGTATTTTCTTTATTGAAACGGTCGTAGGACATGGATATATAAGAACTAATCTTAAATTGTTTAATCATTTGTTGTCAAAAAAAGATTTAAGTACTTTATAAAAATAATCTTTATTTCATTCCATTAAGGACGTCCTTAGAAAGGGCTGCCGGCAGCCGTTTGGTGGTTGACTGATAATAAATCTGATTCATTTGTTCGTAGTATTATCATAGGTTGATATTAGATTGTTTGGTTTGAATAATTTAAACCTAGGTATTCTTATAGTGAGAGTGTATCTTACTGTAGAATTTAAACAGCAGCCATAAAATTAATACAGATATAAGTATTTAAAAAAGATAATATTGTATGTCTTTGATTTAAAAATAAATTCGTCCATTAAAATAGATCGATTATACTTACTGTCAACTGTTTCATTCTCATGGCGTTATGATTAACAACTACTGTAATAATAGAACACTGTGTACATTATTTTGTTATGTTCATGTAAACCATTTTATTTACACAGTAAGCACAGAACATAATATGGTTATTTTCTTGACAACATTATCTCAAGCTTGGAAAGTCATTAGTTGTCTTCCGATAATCTTTGCCGCGTAAATTATGAAATCGTAAAGCAAACTGTCAGCAACCGCCTTATAGGAGGCCACGGCAGGATAAAAAAATGAACAGTATGCCAAACATGTTGTCACGTCACTTACTCACACATGAACGCGTTCTATTGACACTGGAGCTGTTAACATTGACATTGATCTCTAATTTGGCGGCCATAGACAAAGCTTTGCATGTGTGTATGTTTCTATGCTGGCCGGCCGTTGTAAATGAGGTTTAATTATTATTATTGAATATTTTTAGGCGTTAGCGGTTTCCTACCGGCTGTGTACACACGACGCACGGCCGAGTCTGACGCTTGGACGCTGCACAGAGCAGTATCGCTGGGAAACAACAATTGTAAGCATTTATTACTAATTTATTAACCGTTTTATATACAATACACGTTGTATGGGTGTAAAGGTTAGTTATAAATTTAATTAGTTAAGAATAAATTAGCCCGTTTAATTTTATTACTTTAGTAAACGACTATACTGTGTAACCGGCAAAAACGGCAGACGCGCCGATATTTCATGGGCCCCAATTAATGTACGTAGTACAATGCTTACACTCCCATTATTTTGGAGATCGCATGGACTAAGTATTTCGCTAATAAAATAAAAGAATACGGTGGAGATTTAATAGCATTAGTAATTTTGGTATAACACAAATTCAAATGGATGGACATAATTTTGCATGTTGGTGATTTCCATTATTGAAATATATTAAGCCTTGGTACAAGACCATCGTGCATGGAATGCAGTAACCCCTATCACAATATGGTTGTGTGATCTCAACTTTTTTATTCAGAAAATCAGTACTGTCAATTGACTTGATAAATGTCGCAGGAACTGGATATAGGCTGCTTTTGACACGATCGTCTAGAAATCTTTAAGGCAAGCCTTGAGCTGTGGATTTCATATTTGATGACGATGATACGACTTTAAATTTTTTGATGAAACTTAATAATTCTTGTGATACACTTACAAAATACTTTACTGGTGTTTATTATGTGTTTAAGGAAGAAGGAAGTAATATTTTTTATAGATTGTAGTTAAGTTCTATATTTCTCGAGTTTATCACTAGTGATTCATGCATCTGTGTCGATAGACTAGGTTTGCTCTATATTTAGCATACTCTCTGTTAGTTGTATGTTTGTGTTTTAGTATATCAGTATGGGAATTAAATATAGTTATGCTCGACTCGACAACTTATTTCTATTCATATTTAACATAGCAGGTATAGTTCAGGATACTCTTAAATTACGATTAATTTAAGAGTATCCTGAACATTTGTGCATTTAAGTATTGTTTAAGTATGGTTACTAACAGTAGCAATAGTTAAATAATAGTTTTATCATAACTTAAAGCAAAGTATCATTTTTACTGTGGTTACGAGTAATTATATTAAGATAGTAAAAATGCGCGTGATAGAGCATTATACTTACGACAGTGTAATCTAAAACATCCGCGACACCGGACCCGCTGCGTGTCACATGATATGAAATTAAATTAAATCAGGGGTGGCCAACTTGGTAAGACCCCAGATCTACTTTGCACTGATGATGCTCTGCGCGATCTACCAAGCTACATACATCTTGAAATCTTAAATGAAACAACATAGTTCAGTACACAATTTATTATTATTTTGATTTAAAAAATGATACAAGACGATACGTGCAGCAGTTAGTGATTAGGTATGTTGCGCGGTCTGTTCTACTTGTTATATTTTTGCTTTGCCACGATCGTCTGGACTTGTTGTCGCGATCGACCGGTTGGCCACCCCTGAATTAAATGATTTATTTGAACCTGTAAAATGTTATAGTATATTTGCATACTGGCTAATTTATGCTGCACATGTTTGCATTTCTGTCCCAACTCCCAAAGCCATCGGGACAAGTCAGTTAAGTATGTACTGACAGATTACGAACAGTTGAAATGCTTACTTTTGGACTTACTAGTTATTTGTGTTCCGATAAATTTAGATGAATAAGACTACCTCATCCTATCTATCGAAGGATCGAGTATGATTACTGTCATTAGTGCATTTATTTTTTGTTAAATATACAAATAGGGCTATTAAACATTGTTAAAATGTAAATATATTGAAATGAATCATAGTTGACCAAAAAAAATTTCTCATATAAGAATTTGAAAAATAATAATATAATATAACATTACTAATACTCAGCACAAAAATGAAACGCTTCGGTGGGTGCACTCACTGGACTTACCGGAATTATCTTTCGTTCATCTCTGTTAGCATTTTGTTACTCAGTTTTTGATATATTTTACATCTTAATAAGTTAAAGTTTACTCAAAAGTCTTAAATAAACTATTTTCTCGATGATAGATCAAAAGAGATCCTATGCAGTAGATACAATACGACTGCTCTGAGTTGGCTGGGCAGAAGTTGACACGACATCCGCTCGTCTCTAGATTCATAGCATATGTTCACGCCTTTGTCCTTAAGAGGATCGACAGAAGCGCTACTTTTGCACCCATTTAATATGGCTGCTATATAAAAAAAATACTTTAAAATATTATGTGGTACCTATATCAAAAATTAAAAAAAATCGCTGTTATTGTTTGTAATAAAAGAAATTACAGTCGAATTGAGAACCTCCCGCTTTTTTTTGAAGTCTGTTAAAACATATTGAATGTTTATGGTGAAATTTATGAATATGTTTACCCAATTTGGAATTTCTATTTTTAATATTCTTAATTCTATGGCGAAAGATTGAATCAAATCCTTATTCCTGGGTATTTATTGAAGTTGTTATTTGCAAGTCATTGTCACATGAAAAAGCGACAGCATGACGTCATAATGCATGGTCATGATATGTGACACAGGGTATCAGATTAGGGATAGAAAATGGATGAAAAACTCTTCCAAAATTGATAACTCTGTAGAAAGAGGGCGTTTTGAAGATTGCTTCTTAATAGGATCGGATACAACGCAACGTACTCTTTCATGTATATTGCAGAAACAGTGTTTCATTTTCAAGATCAGAAGCATGTTTGTTGTGAAATATTCAATTCGGATCAATTGCAATAATTACAAGTTTAGATCAACAACGGGAATACTTTTATACTTTGCAAAAATATGAAGAAAGTAAAGACTACTAAAACTATTATATTGGGCACAATCACTTATGTAGAGCATATTATCTATATTCTACCTGTATCCAAAGCATTTTCTTCATCTCTACCATCTTGGGTTGATTAGTTGAGAATGCTCTCGGCATGAAGTCCACCTTTGCAGATTTCTTTAGATAGACCCCCGTGACCGCGAAGGCTGCAAAGTCTTCCAAACGTCAGGAGAAAATTATAATATAAAAACCGCGATAAAATCCGCATAATAGTTTTATTTCAATGTCGTAACATTCGCGTAAACGTAAGAAATCATTCTATAGGTAGAGTTTTATTAAATAATTTTTAATCGAATGAACACATGTTACACGAATGTAGAGTCATCATTCTGTTAAATCTTTAACTATAATTTTTATCGATATTCAACACAACACAAGATTTATTTGTAGTACATATTATGGAGGTGTTAAGTGAAGCGAAGCGAGTTATTTACAAGATAGGGCATCATCGTCTAATACTAAATAAATACGACCCACTATTGTTCCTGGCGTTATAGTTTAATCAAAGGGCCAACCCTACAAATACGATGATCCATTAAACATCCGTCTACTTTATCAACCATATTTTTGAGTGATTCTTTTAAATATGACGCGGCAGTTTTACTGATAGTAGTATAGGATTGCGCGCGCTTGCAAGTACAATTCTGCATGATTCCCACGTAGTACATGGGTGTGTTTGATTTGACTCACAGCTTTTATCTATGACTTGATATATAAATCGCTGGCTCACTATAAAAAGATCGAATGTAAATTTTACTTATCAATAATGTTAATTTTGATAAGATAAGACTAATTTATGGTTTCCACTTTGATTATCTTTCGGGACTTTTTCACTGAAAAAAAATTAGAATTATATGATACTAGCTCGTGCTCGCGGCTTCGCCGCTTGAAGGAGTTTTCTGGGATAGAAGTCGCGCTATATAGTATCTGGGATAGAAAGTATAACCTTCCCAGGGTCTTAAACTAAGTATCTGTAAAGGAAATTTCATAAAAATGTGTTCAGAAGATTTTAAGAAAATCGACAACGTACAGACAGACAGAAAAGGGGACATTTTTTTTTAATATGAATAGATATAAAATTCAATTTACACACGAAATATAACATAGAACCTTGTAGAATAGTAAGCCAGCAGAATGTCATCTATATGTTTATCTATCTATGTAATGAAATCGAAGATTTTCCCTGTCTACAAAACAACTTTTTTCTATTCACTCAAATGTTCACTGTCATATAATGCCTAACTAATCCCTGGATTTTAAATCCCATAATTTAAAATATAAAGTTTTACTTTATGTAACATATACGGTACGTCGGGGACCGGTGGACACTCGGGTGAGACGGGCCACACTGTTGGCGCGCTTTCTGTGTTACGACTCACGAAGAAATGTATTGGTAGGGGTAAAATAGTCTTAGATAGCTCTGAGTTCACGGAGGCGAAGTTGCGGGTTCAGAGTTACGAATACCAACTCAAACTAATTATTTTTATAAATATGGAAAATTTTGTGGTTGATAACTAACTGCTAGTTACATTTGATTTCTTGCTTTAAGAAGCGCGTCTAATTTTAATATGATGATGGTGCCTAATTACGCCTTCTTAGCAGTACGGACGCGGATACCTATAATATTTATTTATTAGTATATTCTCCAAAAATATAGCACGAGAATTAATTCACTCTTAACATACAAAATATGGTTTAAAACGATGTGCATCTTAAATTCAAGGAGACACTGCTTGAAAAAAAAGATATAATATGAATGTATTTAACAATAATACAAGTAGGCAGTCGGCAAATAAATGTCATATTTAGGAATTATAAAGTAAGAACTATTAAATATAAAAGACAAAAATTTAAAATATTTTTTTAACCAAAACAATACATTAAATATAAAAATAATAACACTTTTGTTTATAAACGCGTACGCAACATTTACGCCTTGATATTATTTACAATGTAATGTTTAAATTTAATATAATGCGCAATGTACCAAATTAAAGGTACTATGAATATTGGATAGTTAATAATATCTTTAAGTTTGTGTTTTTAATTTATATACTTAATTTCGGTAATATCAAAACCCAGTTTTAATCACATTAATTAAATGTATTTTGATAACGTGAAACGAGTCTATGATTATAATTGTATCACAGATTATATTATCTTTGCATCTGCTGTAAAAAAAATAATGAAGGTGACATATTTAACTAGGAATAACGTAGTTTCCTATTAGTGTAAAAAATGACGAAATCAACAAACTCTAGTTTTATAAATTAGTATAGATATGATGGTCTGAGAGTTTTCATTTGAACTGAATACAATAATACATTCTACTTATCAAACACCATTCTATGTTGAATTAAAATGGTCTCAGTGATTTTTTTTTAAATATCCTTGATTTTTTGCCGTCGTGCATTTTTCTTTGTCCCATTTTTACGTCGTTGTTTAGTTGCACGATTTATTCTGTTTTTTTTGCGTTCGTTTTCCTGTATAAGTTGTTTTACGTTATTTTGTGAACGATAATATTATATATTTTTTCAATTGCTTTAAATCAATTTTGTTTCATAGCTTTCTACGTATTTTTTTTTATAATATTTTTTAATACTAGTATTTGTTAGTCATAACTATCAGTTTATTTATCTGCATTATAAAAAAATATATAATATATCTTGGATACGTAATATATATCACTTAAACATTCACTATTACATATTAAGAGAAGAAATTGTTTTGTTTAACGTAGACAAGGAAAAAAAGGAAGGATTTTACATTATTTAACTGCCTTCAACCGCTTTGTTACTTCCTTGCCGTTTTACAGCCCTATAAACTAATTTGTTATTACCTGGGCCCTTATTCTGTATGATAGTGTAAATGCGTAACGCGGCCGTGTCATGTTATCTTCGAGTAATGTGCGTGGAATGGTATTCTGTAAGCCAAATTTCTATAGTCTTAAACATGGTGCGTTGTGTTACGTCCTTGTTACGCACTGTTAAAATAACGTGCGGGATAGAGAATAAGGCCCCTGAACGGTATAAACAAGTTATTGACAGATTTTTGGTGTATTGTTTTCGGGATCACTGTGTGCAGGTGCTAGGCCACTGAACTTATGAATCCATCCGATTTATTGATGTTATATTGCGGAATTAGTATTCTTAGGACGCCTCCTGCCACTCAAATAGCTTTTGAAAACAATAACTTTAATATTATGTGCTTAATATTAAGTATAATTTAATTCCGTATTGTGGATCTTTGTTTCCTAGCAAAGAAGGTATCAAAAATCAAAAAATGCTAACATTAGGAATAATAATTAAAATGCTAATATTTTATGCCACGTGTGAATTGTAGAGGTCAACACAATTCATTTATATGTCAGCATATAGACGTAGTTTTAGGCTCGGTCCACATTGATCAAAGTAAAAAATATTGTCTACGGATTTATTCAGTTCGTAGCTGAATGTAAATAGCTTTCACGGTCCTTAAATCTCCATGCGCTGAATTAGTAACTGCATTTAATTGTATAATTAACTGCATATTTAAATCCGTTTAATTCACATTGTAGTTTCTTATCGAATTTAAGATAAATAGTGTGTACGCGCGCTAACGATCGCACCGACAATATTTATAAAGAGTATTTCGACGTTGTGGTTTGTTGGTTTCCATATCTGATTGGTGAACGTCGCTTGAACTTCGGATGTCGAACCTTAAAATGTCAAAGTGCAGTTTCTATATAATTTTATGTATCGTCCACGTCTTAGGCTCGGATTGTAAATCGGAATCTGATTCGAACACTGACGGAGAGATGGCGAGCAATTTCCCGCACGAAGACGCGAGCAAGTTGGGCTACGATAAGTCGGAAGACACTTACAAGGAGTGGGACAAATACTGGAACGCAGTGCAGATGGCAAGAGAAGACGGGATACTCAATGTGACGCAAGGTGAGTTATCGATTTATGTTATTAATCAGCTAAGTGCTCGGTGATATTAAATCACCAAGAGAGTATTTTTTTCTGTTCATCTAAATCGTAATAATAAAGTCCCCAGCAAAATGTCATGCTTTTAAGATTATCGATCTAAGCTGTGCCTTGTCTCAGGCCTCAGCTAGATTTCACTTTTTTATATTTATTTATAGAATAGACTTTAAACATAGGACGAAGTAAAGTTAATATTGAATTTGTTTTATTAAGTTAATGAAGATCTTTCGGTTTACGTTATTGCGGAATGAAAAGAAATATAATAAAAACCTTATGACTAGAAAATCGTAATAAGCTGTAATCGTGACTATATCTTACAAAATCTTTCTCCCAAATATTATGAATGCGAGTTTGTGAAAATGTTTAGGATGTTTGTATGTTTGTTAGAAATGACGAAACTGATTTAGATGATGATGATGATGAAATTTGGCAGACGGGTAGTTTATCACACCCTGGATTAACATAGGCTTATTTTTATCCTAGTAATTTGCTTCCGTGGGAAATATGTTTTTTTTTTTAATAGAGCACATGCGTAATACAGTTTTTTAAGGACTTTGTAACCTAACGATGAGCCGCGAGTATCGAGTTCTTCATAAAAATCTTTGCAATTCTAAATTCATAAGACAAACTTGCATCAAATACACCAATAGAAACTTTGTACATCGCAAATGCCATAAATTTAACGACTCTATCATGCACTTTCCTTATCGTGTTTACTTCATCCAATTTAAACAGAACAATGTTTGGGCCAATAAGTATTTTGATTTATGTTACTAAGTAAATAGTCGCATTATACATCAGACAACCTGATATGCGTCAATAAACTAGTTCACGTTGAATAATTATTATGTACCCGTTAATAAGATCAACGCATCGGGCCGGCCAATGTTGTCAAGGTTATGTGGCTGTATGACAAATTTCCTTTTACAGGTAATATCATAGATTGGAAAAATGATTTGTCCCAGGAGGAGAAGGAAGCACGCGTAAGTGTCATGCGCTTTTAATATTTTTTATGATAAATCATTGATGCTGTAATTAATATCTACTAAGTTATGAAGTTAAAGGTTTTGTTTTGAATGCATTATTTTTATGATTTAGCACGTTCTTTTTTTATTAGAAACTTTATAGCACCGGTGTGTCTCGTAAAATAACACGTTTTATTTCTAGGACGGGTTTTTGAAGTCGACTTTAATTTTTTTTCTATCCATGTATTTCTTTATATATTTTA
The DNA here is from genome assembly GCF_014839805.1 of Manduca sexta. Lineage (NCBI taxonomy): Eukaryota > Metazoa > Arthropoda > Insecta > Lepidoptera > Sphingidae > Manduca > Manduca sexta. The sequence goes on from NC_051127.1 coordinate 13,106,297, forward strand.
GATAACATCTCGCCCTTGCATGTAGAACAGAGTACTTCTACGTACTTATACGTCTGATTAACAAATAAGCGGTAATTCGATAAGTTATCGATGACGCATGCATTGTTTCCCATATCACTAATGATTAAATGACATAAATCAAAAGAACAATTCAGTTTTCTCAACAATCGCTGTATCGAATCTCGAATAGCGATGCATTTCACTACGCTGCGTTTGCTTGTGTTATGTCACAAATTAGAATTGCTGAAGCGGTACTCCATGTGGTATTTTTATTGTCCCATTCACATTTATCGGGAAACAATGGCTTAAGTAATCCCCACGCCCCTTGTCTGGAGGGGGATAGTAGTGACCAAGGAATGTTGAGCGATCGTAGCAATTGTGTGTTGGGTGTTGTATCTGTTTGGACATCGGTCACTGCAACATGGTGATAAACTCGATTATACAACCCATGTTATTCAATGCTTTTAAAATTAATTATTTATTTAATAGGTGATTAATTTAAAAAGAAAAAAAAATATATTTTTATCAACATATTTTTTCAGAAAATGTGCCCTGAGAACAAAAATCGTCGTTGGATATTCGCCATGAGGCATGGCGAACGAGTGGACCTCACTTACGGCCCGTGGGTCAACTTCTGCTTTGACGACAGCGGCAATTACACAAGGAAAGATCTCAACCTGCCACTTAAATTGGGCGAGAGGTATTTATAAATATTTTTATGTAATTTTTTTGTTTATCGTATTTTGTTCTTTTATTGCAAGTTAAATAAAGTAGGTTAATCGACGGAAGTGTTTAAATTTATTCGACGTTATGATTGTTATTGTAATATCATAATGCTTGTAAGATGGTACTTAGTGTAAGTACTTTTAAAATGGTGTCCTTTAATGACCATAATTATTTGCTACATTCGTCGACAACTAGACTTTAGAAGTCAAATTGTTATCTACCCGTTTAAGTTTTATCATAATATGTGGCTTTAAACGTGGACGCATCTCTCAAAATTTCTTTGCATGAATATTATTTCGCAACACAGATATCTGACAACTGTTCTGCCTATAGTGGTGTTTATGGTATTTTTTTTTATTATCGTTTTAAAAGGCGTATTGAAATATGTTTATGTTGTGCGCAGGGTGGGCGGCGCGGAGTCGTACGCGAAGGACACGCCGCTGACGCGCGTGGGGCAGCTGCAGGCGCAGCTGGTGGGCGAGGGGCTGCGGCTGGCCGGCGTGTCCGTCGCGCACGTGTACGCCTCCGCCGCGCTGCGCTGCGTCGAGACTGCGCACAACTTCCTTATAGGTACTCTCCACTCATTCTAGTAGGGGAGGTAGGGGATTGGCGAAAGCACTCGTTATATATGTTCTAGCGTTGTTTTGAATATTTTTGGTGAGCAGTCATTGTTTTGAGTGACTCTATAGAAGTTGAAAAATAGTAGTTTATAGGCAACCATGTCAGATTATTCTCTTAGAGAGGACGCGTTGATACTGTTTAGAAAAGTTATGGTTCTTTGTACATAGAATCTGCGAATATAATAATATAGTAATATTATATATACTTAGGTATTGCAATTTGTAAATTTATTAATACAAATTGAAAAGAAACGAAAATTTTAGGTGCAGATGTTTATATTGAATTAGCATAAAGTAATTGATGATTTAATGTATATATTTATCAACAAGATTGTTATGGTATATTAATTTAACGAACAGGATTGCAGGGTGATCCGTCCGTGAAAATTAAAGTGGAACCCGGTTTGTTCGAGTATAAAATGTGGCACATGGCAAAAGGAATGGCGCCATTCATGACTCCTCTGGAACTGCACAAAGCGGGATACAACATCGATCTCAGGTATGTAGACACAGTATAACCGACCTTAAGGTTTTGACTGGCCTAAAGAGACATAAGCAGCATGAATTGATACAGGGGTTGTAGAATTTCTTCAGGCACGCCGAAAATACTGGAAATGGTTGTAATATTCTTTTCTAATATTTTCAATACGTAGTTATCTATACTATTATATAAAGCTGAAGAGTTTGTTTGTTTGTTTGTTTGTTTGTTTGAACGCGCTAATCTCAGGAACTACCGGTCCAAACCGAAAAATTCTTTTTACGTTGGATAGCCCTTTGTTCGTGGAGTGCTATAGGCTATATATCATCACGCTATACCCAATAGGAGCGGGGCAGTAATGGCTAATCTCAGGAACTACCGGTCCAAACTGAAAAATTCTTTTTGCGTTGGATAGCCCTTTGTACGTGGAGTGCTATAGGCTATATATCATCACGCTATACCCAATAGGAGCGGGGCAGTAATGGCTAATCTCAGGAACTACCGGTCCAAACGGAAAAATTCTTTTTGCGTTGGATAGCCCTTTGTTCGTGGATTGCTATAGGCTATATATCATCACGCTATACCCAATAGGAGCGGAGCAGTAATGGCTAATCTCAGGAACTACCGATTCGAACTGAAAACATATTTTTGTGTTGAATAGTCCTTTGTTTGTGGAGTGCTCAAAGTTATATATCATCACGCTATGACCAATAGGAGCGGAGCAGTAATGGCTAATCTTAGGAACTACCGGTTTCAACCAAAAAAATCGTTTTGTGTTGGATAGCCCTTTATTTGTGGACCGCTATAAGCTATATATCATCACTCTATGACCAATAGGAGCGGAGCAGTAATGGCTAATCTTAGGAACTACCGGTTTCAACCAAAAAATTCGTTTTGTGTTGGATAGCCCTTTTTTTGTGGACAGCTATAGGCTATATATCATCACGCTATGACCAATAGGAGCGGAGCAGTAATGGCTAATCTCAGGAACTACCGGTTTGAACTGAAAAAATCTTTTTTGTGTTGGATAGCCCTTTGTTCCTGGAGTGCTATAGGCTATATATCATCACGCTATGACCAATAGGAGCGGAGAAGTAATGAAACATGTTGCAAAAACGGGGAAAATTATGAGTTTTGAGAGCTTCCGTTGCCTGCGCTGCGTAAACGGTTAAAGTTATGCAACAATGATGTATGACGGGATTGTTTCACTTAAAAGTTCTAAATAATATAACAAAAGTCCCCCCGCTGCATCTGTCTGTCACGTGTTAAACTCAAAAACTACCCAACGTATTAAGATGAAATTTGGTATGGAGACAGTTTGAGACCCTGGGAAGAACATAGGCTCCCGGGAAACTACTATTTTTATAACGGAAAACTTTAGCTTGAAAAATAACGCGGGCGGAGCCGCGAGCAAAAGCTAGTCTTTCATAAACACATTGATGTAAATAATATTTCTTTACCAGTTACAAGCCGTACTTCGATCTAGACACGACTACGAACGAGACCTTGGACGAGTTCTACGAGAGAGGCGAGAAAGTGATGCAGTCTGCTGTTAAAGAATCTGAGGCGGAGGGTTGGTAGTTTTTTTTTATGAAGTAGCACTTTCTCACGGCTACGTTGCGCCCGTGTGATTTCTTCTCTCACAATTTCCTATTCCTTACTATTGGGATTTATAGTAAATTATGATGTGTTGTTTTAATCCAGAGATAGGTCTATCACTGTGACAAAACACATCTTAATTCATTCAGTAATATATAAGATTTTTCTTAAACCTTTACAAATCAATAGCAAATGAAAAACTTCAGAAACCTGATATAAACCAAACGCTTATAATTTTAGGGGGCAATGTAATGTTCATCGGCCACGCAGCGACGCTCGATCAGATGGTGCTAGCTCTGCAGAGGCTAGGCGACAAGTTCAATTTCACCGGATACAACATCAGCAAGAACCTGCTGAAGGTGCCGTACTGCGCGCTGGCGGCCATGCGCGACAAGCCGTGGGAGGTGGTGTGCCCTCCCTGCCCACCCTCTATCAACTCCAGCTCGGGCAGGTTTGACTGGAAGATGCTGCTTGACAAGTGAGACTCCAATACAAGCGTGTGAATGTATAAATCTATTTTGGGACGCAATGGTATGTAAAGATTTGATTGTAATATCTTGCTGTTATTTTGTAATATTGGTCCATATTGAAATACACAATGATAACAGGATATTATTAGAGTCAAATTTAGCATAGCTTATTTAGACAATTATTATCCATTTTGACACAGTGGCCTTACTTACACTTTTAGTTGGTGTTTTCGTCGTTTCGCTTTTTAATATTTGACGTAAGGAAATGATTAGGTACACGGTGTAACCGAAACACCAACTGAAAATGTAGTAAAGGAATACATTCATGCGCTTACAAATAATTAGTTCAAGGTTTCTTACCTAGTTCTTCATAAGACATATCTAAATCGAAATCATTTTATAATGTTAATAAATAATTATGTAAAATCATAAAATCAAATATTGTTACAAATAGTTTGCAAATTACGTTTGACATTCCTTAGAACGTAACTTGTGTTATACTGTGGCTGTTTAAATATCATTTAAATAAATGTAGTAGTAAGTAATTCCGATAACGAGACCTGATTTATGGTTTATTACTGCCTTATTTGTAAAGGTAAAGTTGTTTAGATATAATTTTTACCTGAAGTAATCTGATGAGACACGCAATAGTTAAGTACAGTGTTAAATATGTATGAATAGAATCATTACGAAATAACTGTTTACAAACATACTAATGAAAAGGGCACCGTGTGTTACTAATGCTGGGGCCACATTTACATTTATTTATATTGAAATGAAGCGTGGGTAGACACAACATGACTCATATATTGCAGTATTTTTACATCTACTATTTATTAGACTATTAGTGTTGGCCACAATTTGATTAATTCTCGTACACTTACAGTCTTACTTATAAACTTGTTTTAGCATTAAGAAGTGGTTCAGAGTTGCTTAAATAGCCTCAAAAATATCACTGGTTCCTAGTTTAAACATAATTAAGAGGAAAAATGGCGGCTTTTGACTTACACCTAATTGAGTAAATATGTGTTTTAACTGAGCATAGCTTTGCGAAATTTTTATAAGTAAAACTGATAAGGTGTAAGTACAAACTGTACTAGAAATGTTTAGCATTCAGACCATTTTGAACCTTCCAATCAGGCTGCTATACTTATAACTTATATAACTTGTTAGTGAGAATATGTTCCTGTAGAAAATCACGCCTTGTTGCAACGATTTCTAAAATTCAGTATCAAAATATTGCTTTGTAAAAAATGGTGTAGAATGTGTTTTAATTCAAAGTTTCATCTGTTTATTTTAAATATGTAATGTACCTGCCCTTTCAAGTTCCAACACATTATATTTTCATTCTAGTCTGTGCAGCAAGCTTTTGTATCATTGGTACTCAACCTTTTCAGCTTATAAAATAAACGTCATGAACCTAGCTAATCCATCTAGATAACAGAATTTAACGTACACATTAACGAAATATTATGGTATTAGATTTAATGCTATTTTAGGAAAAAGGCAATGTCTCGACAAATAGGTTGAGTATCTCTGATCATAATTAACTCCTCATACAACAGTATATTTATTTGTCGCTTAAATATATTGGACAATACTGGAAATAGAAGTGTCTTGTTATAAAAACTATTGTATTTTCATGTTCATGCTGTGTTCTAGCTTATAATGTTTATTATAAATGTACTTAATATCATATTTTAGCGGGAAGTGTGTTTACTTATTTTGATTTATTAGCTAACTGAGACTAGACAAATTTATAGACATTATACATTATAATCATGGTATTATGGTAATTATTTTTAGTTGAATACTAAAATATCAGCCTAAGCTGTATTTTATGTTTTCTATTGAAATATAGTAAACATATGCTATTTAATTTGTGTATGTAATTAATATCGCCAATGTTTGCCGAAACTGGATCGATATTAAAGATTTACGAAGCTAGTAATCAATCCGCTTCCCGCGTTTGTGTTTAGAGGTACCTGTGTTTTAGCAAATTGTTTTCTACTAAGCCTTATTAGACTGATTAGAGATATAAATACAATGCTTGAGTAAGAATGTTGACATTATATTGGTATTATAACTGACATAATAAAATTCAGAATTAAAGTATTTGTTTTCTTTATTCATTGAAAATGTGTAAATTAAGACAATTCTAATACACCACACTTTACATCAACATATAACAAAAATATATCAGTTTAAATTTATATAGAAATTGTAAAATAGGACTTGTCCAACATGTTTTATCAAGACTAGAAATACTGGATGAATTGATATGATTAGATTATAAAAAAATGCATAACTTATTTCTTAACTTTGACCATATAAATTAATAATGCAAATTATAACAATATTTTTCAATGTAGATGCAATATCCACTGATACACTGTTGTGATAATTTTTACAATTACTCTTAACCCTATGGACAGTAAGTAAAGATGTTAAAGATGTATGAAACATTTAAGAGTATTTATAAATACATTTATTAAAAATTCAATAACTTGGCACTCATTCCTTAAAAAGGCAAAATCAACACGAGATCACATCTGCATTCATTCATTAGAATTAGTGACTGCACCAATCACTTATTGTGTGGATTAGAATAATTCATTCTCTCAGACAAAATTTCTTCAACAATTTTTTGTATCATTTGTCTGTCCTCTGCTTTGATATCTTCAGGTTTAGTTTTATCATCATATATTTTTCTATCTATAAGTCTAGCTATAACTTCTTCTACTATGGAGTCTATATTTTCGTTCGTCTGATTACTCTCAATGACTTCTACTTTAGGCCCTGCACCTATAGTTGGATCTTCTTTATTGGTCTCATCCACAGACTCCAAAATTTCTATCTTTTCAGTTTCAGTTAATAATTCTGAATCAGGTATATCACCTCTTCCATCCTTCTCTAATTCAACCTTAACATCTGATATGTTAGTATCGGACAGCTCATCAGCGATATGTTTGTGCCTCTTCATTAATTCCCTCAGTTTTTCTTTTGCTGACGCGACAACTTCTTTACGAGTTTCACTTTTAATTTTCGTTATTGCCTTTTTCTTTCTTTCTTGTCTTAATAACTTTAACTCATCTAAAGATTTTTTGGCTTTAATTTTTGGTATAACCTCGTCTTGCATATCAACAATTGGTTCTTCGGCTGGAGTATTCGGTAATTTCTTGGGTATTATCCTAGGGACTGGTTCTTCAGCTTCCAGCGCGACGGATTCATCCTTCGGAGTTGCTAATGATTTCTTAGGTTTTGTTTTGGCTGGTTTCTCTTTTATCTCTTCAACAACAATGGCTTCTTCAACTACAATTTTTGCTTCAGGTACTTCAACTTCTTCGATAATTTCGTCGCTTTCTTTTTTTATCTCATCGGCCTTTTGCGGCTCGACAACTGTAGCAGGTTCAAAGTCGATTTTATCATCGTCGTCTCCATTCTCATAGTCTACATTACTTTCTATTGAATCTTCTTTGTACTCATTTTGTTTAACTTCATATGACTCATTTTCTTTTTCGCTCTCGAAACTTTGAGTTTTGTGCCCAAGAGGATACTCACGGAAATCTGTCCTTTCTAGTACGAAAATAGCTGGTTTTGTTTTGATTCGGAAAGGTGGCATCAGCTTATAATTGACAGCAACTTGCGAAAAAGATTCAATACTATCCAGAATTATGTGTGTATGAGTGAAGGCTTTAAGATTTGGCGAGTATTTGCTCTTTGCTTCAATGAGAAGATGAGTATACTCTTGGAGTTGTTCTACATCTAATGACTCATTTTTACTATATATCCAATCATTACGTATTTGTGTGAATCTAGTAACGCCTGTTTGAGCAGCTAGGTTGCTGATATGTACGTGAACAAATGGTTCATTTTTTAGTAGTTTGTGGAATCTATAAGAGAAAAATGTGATATAAATATTACATTTGATATAAAAATACAGTTTTGTCTTTTTCTATAACGGTATGTACAATACCTTGTAATAGCTACGCCTCCTGGGTAGTTAGTTATTGCAACTAACATAAATGCAAGGGATATTATAATGTTACCCACAATTATAACGATAGCCCCCCAAAATAATAACTCGAATATCGGTGTTTTCGTTCGTCTTATATAACTGAAACAGACAGAAAAAAAATGTATTCCAGTTAGGAACAAACTTTAAGTACCATTAGAAAAAAAAAGACTTACATGTAAGAGCAAGCAGCAGCAGATGCCATATTGAGCAATGGGAAAACGTAAATAATAAACCTAAGTTCCTTATGAGGCAGAAATGAATAAAGTAATATATAAACAAAAGCTGGCGCACAAAACTGCACGAAGCGGCGGTCCAAATACAAGCCAACAGGTATGAGGACTATACTGGGACCGAGCCCGCGCGGAAGAGCCGAGTAGAAATACCACAGGAAAGGTGATGTCTGATTATGAGTTAAAGGAATATGTTTAATTTTTTTTTCAATGATTCTACATTCACTGACTTCAGTAATCTATGTCTATTCGATGAGAGAGTGTGAGTGTCTAAAATTCTACGCATTTATATTACATTCTTTATAAATTATTGCGATGTTGCATGACAACCTTGCTCTACCATCATTGGCGGTGTGTCTAGCTGATATATTTATGTTCAGTATCTTATGGAGTGATGGTCCCCTATTTATGAGTAGCACAATCGCTATTATGCTTTGCAATAAGACTTATCTATTTGAAAAGGATACACCCCAGTCAGAACTTTTGTTCAATATTGTGTTGTACCAAAACACTTCTGCTTCTGGCCATAGTAATCGTCCCCAAAATATTGAATCCACTACAACAGTTAGGGCTATCAGAGCAATTGCAGCAGGAATGGCGATCTTAAACAATCTGAAAAGAGGCAAAAAATATTAAATATCAATTTGAAATAAAACTTTAAAAGGTTGTGTCATTTTATTTCCAAATTATTTAACTATATACCCTAATATATTATTGCTTTCAATTATTACATAACTAATAATTATGTATTTATTAATCATTTTACATTGGTCAAAATCACTGTAGATATTTTAATTGGCAGTTATCCTAAAACTCAAGCCACAGTCACGGAATTCATATAAATGGTTCAATTGTCTATATTGTCAGTATGTTCTAGGAAAACATTTAACAAAGTAATACAAATCTACAGATATGATTCTAGTCAGGCACATTGCAATAAGTAGAGAAGTAATAAAAAATAGTTGTCCCCACTTGGGACATTTATGATTTCCTAACTACTACAAAATATATAGTCAACCACATCTATGAAAGTAACTTATTACAACAACAAAAGCAAACATTTAACTTGATACCAAAAAAAAAATTTTGTAAAGTAAATTAAACTTACGTTGGTATATCCAATTTCTTAAAATAGAGGTCCATAATTAAAAACAGACCAAACAACATTGCCAACTCAGACCTAAATATAATAATTGCTGCCCCAGCTGATATTATGAATTGTTTTTGTTTACCGGAGAGCCATCCTTCAAATGCTAGCAGAACTGAAATATTGAGGAAAGGTTAGTCATTAGCCATTAATAATTTTGCATAAAGTGTTGTTAACTTAATATTACGTATGATCTATGAGAACAACTTTATTTCTAACAAATCTCATCTTCATTCACCAACTGCTAAAACTGACTTTTTATATATTACTATTGCCCATCTATAGAAGTAAATGAGTTAGACCAGCCATACTCAACCTGCAACCTTTGTGTTGGCCTACCTGGAGTTACAGGCAAAGTTATTTAATTTTGCCCCCATCAGAAAATTATGTATTATTAAGCTCATTTTATTGTGACCACCTTTTCTTTTTTCAATAAATACATTGCCAATTTTGAATTATGTTTTTATTAACATCAAAATATTTTTTGCAGTGCACGTCAAGACTGAAATGTGTTTGTGGCCCCATTAAGAAAAAGGTTGAGTGTGGCTGATTTAGACTATAGGCTGGTTTGTGTTGTCTTAACAGCTAAGCTCCTAAGGTATATAAGTTTATACTCACCTAAAGGTAGCACCATAATGTTAGGTAGAGGACGACTCATGTAAAACATGAAGTGATACTGAGTAACAGTGATGAGAGTAAACCACCAGGCAAATGTGTTACCAAATTGCTTTTGAAGAGCATTCTTTAGACGACTCCATGCTCCTATTACTGTCAGTGCTAATGTTAACCGAACTGAAAATATTTTGTGCATAAGTTAGACAAAACAAATTTATATGAGATGTAGGGAATATGTAAAATATAAGGATAACAGATAAACGATCAATATTTTGAATTATTTACATAATGTTTCTTATTGGATTTGTTTAAAATAACAATTAAAATACGAAATTCAAAATAGCATACAATTAATAGAAACTGCATATTTGCTCTTATTATTTTGATAAGCATACTAACCTACATATTGTGTCCAGAATTTATTAATTTCAATGATGTGTAATAATCCAACTATAGGTGCGGATAACAGCGAAATAACGAGTGGTCCAATGAAAGTGCGAGGCACCACACCCGGAAATTCATTGTGGTCGTACTGGAACACGAATATATTTATCAAACTACACTATACAACGCAACTTATGAATCCAAAATTAGATTTTGTCGGTACCTGTGTGAGGTTATGTCTGTGGTACAATATGTCGTGAAAAGCTTGTATATTGAAGCTCTCTTCCACTTTAGTGAATGGGCACAGAAGAACGTGTAAACTAGCAATTATATACAGCAACTGGACCATTTTTTTTATTTACAAAAATCAACCCATAATATATCTCGTTTCATCAACAGACGTCTTTTATTTTTGACTTTGACGTTATTGACAAATACAGACTGTGGGCTACAGCTGACGAGTGACGTATTTCGTCGTTAGGGTTGGCTTTACATCAATAACATGTCAGGTGTGCCTAAAAGCTCTATCTACCTTTTATTTCTGAGATGAAAACTTTTACAGCGCCATTATCGTTTTGATATTTGGATTAGTATTTAGTCATATTTTATATTTGCCATTATTTGCACCTATCTACATAATTTAAATATATGGAGTCCATTTTTATAATCGGTTATACGTTTTGTTCGACTATTTCTAATTATATGTTAATATTTTTATTAACTCCTTTTATTACAGAAAATACTTTTATTAAGTCTTATTATTAAATTAATTTTGGCAAACTAATTGATTTTATAATTGACATAGGTATTACGGGGACAAAAAATGCCAGCTAACGAAACGTTATTTTGACAACAATCGTCAACAATGGTGGAATGGATTCTGTGACATTTTACGGCAGTGTTCGTTTTCTGATACGAAAAATATCAATAATGATCAATATTTTGCATGAAAATAGACCTGCGATGTTATTGCAGTAATACTTAGTTTAATTTTGACACAAAACATCAATAATGTGTGATGTTTGTTCGGAGTTTTCACAGCTTTTAGTAAATTGTAAGTTACATTGTTTCGAAATTTTGTGGCCCATTTGCTTGTTTCGTGGGTTATTTGTGTATGAAACATTATAAATAGTCGTATTAATGTACTCCTTATCGCATAAAGACCTTCGCTTTTATGCAATATTAAAGTAACGTTTTGATTTCTAGGTGAAGCGAGGCTTACAGACGATGCATCCCAATATCCAACAATAAGTCAATCTGAGCTGGAAACAGTGCTAAACTACATAATATCATGGCCGCAGAGGTACTCTTATATTTTCTTATAGATATTTCCAATTCGTAGACCTTTCTCTGTTTAAATTGTAACCTATTAAGTTCAATGGTATGGTCACTTAACAATGGTAGCAATCTAGTTTCATTGCAGTTTATTTTAACGAAATAATATTTACATCGCATTCAAATGGTGTTTATACGACTATAATCTGTAGAAATCATAAGTCTTCTTTGTTATACACACTTATTTATGTAAAAAAGTAAAAAAATATAGTTATGGAAGCTGTGATTATTGTACAGATTAGCAAATACATAGTTGTTGTCCCCTAAACTAATATTTGTTACATACAAACAAACTTTTTAACAATAATCATAATCCAAAGCACAATAAATTGCCACAAATTCAATAAACTTATAACTTTGAACACATAGATTTTATTATAGTTATTTTAAATATAATTCCTATTTAAATAGATGGTAATTAAAAGGTTTCAATCCATTTTGGAATGAAAGTATAAACATTAGTTAAAACAATCAATTTGATTGGTGACTAGAAATTAAGCTTGTTACAATTAGACAGTACAAGTAGTTATTCCATTGTAATAGTATTGTTGTGTTTTTAATAGTTTGGATTTGTTTTATTATGTATACAACATACATTTTTGTGTACAATCTCAAGACAATGTATAGGTTCAAGCGTTAGGGAAGTGTTTGAATTTAAGAAGTTTATATTTATTTGTTTAATTCTTCTGTAGTACTAAGGTAATGCTTTTAATTAGGCTTCTATATGTTTGGTGCTTTTAACTAAAGTGTTTTCGATGGGATAAATTAGTATGTTTCTCTAAAGCATTATTACAATAATTATTGAGAGTCTATAAGATTCTATAATTGAGCTAGGCATTTATTATGCCATTTCTGCCAACTTGTGTGATATTTTACCCTAAGTATAATTTTTAGGCAATGTATGTGCTGCTACAGAGATGTGAAGAACTTTGAAAGATTTTATTTAGTTGTGCAAAGCATACTGTGTTTGTCCGTGTGCCAGCTGAAACAACTTAAAGATGATATTATTGAGGCTGCTAAAACGCCTGCACCTGAAATTGAACCAGACAAACAAAAACCTGATGACACCACACCACCTAAGAGTGAAGAGGTGAAAAACAAGGAACCTACAGAGGCAGATAATCCTCCAACATCAGAGAGAGAAAATGAGGCACCAAAAGAACCTCCAGTGGACAAGCCACTTGCAGATGATTCTGAAGCATGGCCCATGCAGCAGAAAGAGAAGCTCATGCACATTGTATCCAAAATTTTTCTTCTCAATTTCCCACTATACTTGGCTTGTAAACATTCAGCTCTCAGTCGCTTAGATGACCTTTCCGCACAGGAAATATCAAATTTGAGCTCATACTGTGATTTGCATGACACTGAAATACCAGCATACCTGCTTCGTAATGTCAGTTTGTTTTGCAAACTGGGTGGTATATGTGCCATGACTTCTGTGTTTGAGCAATCAACACCAAACACATTACCTTTATCTATGGCCCATGCTATAGTGGCAGCTGTTGGTAATCTCAAGTTATGGCTGAACTTTAGGGCTGTTGCCCAACTGTTCATGCCGTTGAGGAGTAAAATATTAAAGTATATGTGCAGCTTAGAGGACAAGGATCTTCGTGTACCGGCAGTTAAATCCATGGCAGGTAAATGAATGCTATTTCCATTTCTATATATATTTATTTTGATTATCATGTTTGTCGTTCAATGATATAATTGTACTGTTATTAAAAAATCAGTTGCATGTTGAAAGTTTTAATATTATCTTTAGATTTCATGTGGGGAGCTGCGAAAGAACCATTAGATGCGCCGCTCGCGTTTGACGGCGACGGTCTCGCGCTCGCCTTCAAGTACTTTAACAGTAGCACGCTTACCATGCGACTGGCTGGCGTGGCGCAGATCAACGCTCACATTGTGGCGCACAACGAACTGTGCGCCGGCGAACCGGCAGCTGACGCGGAGCTCGCGGGTCAGCAGCTCGCCACCTGGCTCACCAATAACAACATAATTGAACATCTCTTTGGACCTAATTTACATGTCGAGGTTAGTGGCCATGACACACTTTGTAATGCGTGCGATATAATGAAACTTGCTCAGGTTAGCTGGCGCGTAGCCATGCATGGACTGACAGCTGATGTTAGTAAGGACAATGAAAACCTGTTTAGAACTCAATTTGTGTATGGGGGTACTCACCCCCATACACAAATGGGGGAATTACATTTGGAACTTGTTTTGTATTGGTAATAATAATTTGTTAAAAAATTACTTAAAAATACATGCTAATAAGATTATACACTAGTGTAGTTTGCCCATAAGTAGTTCTGAATAGAAATGTCTACTGTTCCATGGCTTTAGTTAGCTACCATTTCGATTCCTGCCAGATTAAGATCAGTACAATGACTTATTGTTAAAAAAATAATTTCAAATTACCTTATCCATTGACTTAGGTGATAAAACAAGCGCACATGATCCTGAAGTTCCTGGCGGTGGAGACGCGCGTGACGCCAGAACACGTGGAGCTGGTGTGGGCGGCGGCGCAGCTGAAGCACTGCGGCCGGCAGGTGTACGACCTGCTGCCCGGGTTCATACGCGCGCTCGCGCCCAAGCCCTGCGCGCATTTGTATAGTCTGCTGTGTTCATTACCACCAAAAGAGCATACTGAACAGGTATATGTAGTAATGGATATTGGCTTATCATTATAAACCAGTTTTCAATAAACAATTACAACAATCTCTGATTCATCCCAATCATCCCATGAGGTTTGTAACATTTAAGTTAGCATTATTCTAATTGGTTCATTTTTTTATTGACCCAAAGGCAATATTTGGGACTGTTTATTGAAATCTGTTGTCAATTAATTATCATTTAAAGAATTAATGCAAAAAAAATTGCTTAGTCAAACAACAAAATATAGGTTTATGTTCATCTAGTTCTTTGATATTTAAACACAGGCCTAAATGTGTATTTATATTTTAGAAATATAAAGTTCATTATAAGCAAATTGCTGGTCTTTCATGCTAACTCATAAAATTCAGCATTGTTGTTTGTAGTTTATTACTAGTAGTAAATTCCACATTATTTTATGATAGTTCTATATGAGTATATCTAAAAGTGAATTTTTGTTGATATTTTTTTATTTACAAATAAATTTTTGATTTGGTTTCCGTCAATAGTTTCGGCAGGGTGTTAGGTTGCTCTGTTCGACACGTACTTCGCGTCCTAACCGTACTCTGTTGTAGAGTTTGTACTTGGCGTCGGCGCTGACGCGTGCGATGTGGTCGCGCGGGGGCGGGTGCGGGGGCGGCGGGTCTCCGGGCGAGGAGCCGCGCGCGCCGCCGCCCGCGTGCAAGCCGCCGCACCGCTCCTCCTCCGAGGCGAGCGTCAGCATGGACCAGACCAACTCTGATGATGACCCGGTCAGTCAGTCAGTCACCTCGTAGACTAACACGATTAAATTCACCGACGATTTTCATCCTCATATGTAGTACATATTTTGTGGACTTTAGTGTTAGAGGAGGTCCCTGCTTATCAGTGGCAAAGTAATACACAATTGATATTATTATATTTTGTAGAATGGTTTTTCCCATTTGACCTTTGGAGATTTTGTGAATTAAGCCACTGCTATCCTTATATCCACACACAAACCACCTAATAAAACATATTATTTATCTATTACGTGACAAAGGTAACTCTACCACCTATTGGCTTGTTTCACAAAATATTCGATATTTATTGGACTCAAATTCTCTTTAGTGTGAGGAACTAAGCACTTCTGGTGAAGAAGCTGGTCCTACTCCACGCAAACAAAGCAAACACCAACGGGAACTTACCGGTAAGAAAATGATGACATTTATTTTACTATCTTATATTAGTGTCGCACGGCTGGATGTATTATGAGGTGCTACCATAATTTTGATTAGCAAGAGACATATCGTACGTAGAGGGTCGCCTGTATTAAGCTTAGTGTCTTTTGGATAATACTGGAAACAGACCCCTTGACACTTGACTATACTATGCGACTTCACAAAACCATCTACTAGGTCATGCACTATGTGTAAAGCAGTCGCGAAACGTTAAATTTTCCGAAAAGGAACCCGACACAACATATAGGTACTAATATACATGAATGCGGTGTGGAAGTCGTTATAATGATAATTAGATTCTACACAAGTCCACGTAAAACAAAGCTGAAGGGAATTGGGTTACATGGTCCTTTTTTCACTGGTGTGAAGTATGGTCAGTCAAGATCGCTTATTAGGCTTTTGCTTAAAACGATTACGGCTGACGTATTGTCATGTATAAATACTCTGTTTAGAGAGCACTAACTTCTTCTCCGTTATTGATATTATTTACCAATGTATTTTACAGCGGAACAAGAGTGGTTGCGAGAAGGCGAAGAGTTGACAAAGAAAGAATGTTCAACA
Source organism: Manduca sexta (assembly GCF_014839805.1). NCBI lineage: Eukaryota > Metazoa > Arthropoda > Insecta > Lepidoptera > Sphingidae > Manduca > Manduca sexta. The sequence goes on from NC_051127.1 coordinate 13,122,334, forward strand.
TTGAAGTCTTGTCAGAAGTAAGTGTGACTTTAGAAATTTAATTTACTATTACATTGATTTTGTTCTATTGTTATAAGTTACAAGATTCAAGATCGAAAGCGTTGTTATTGCATAAAAGAATTACCTAAAGTTTCGATTTATTGTTATGTAGATGGCTTTTCTGACTACTAAAAGTGGTTCGAATAGATCAGAGTAATTTCTAAAAATATGAATAAATTTTGTTGTTGATGGATGTTGCAATCCTAGAAATAAGACACTTCTGAGATTTCGAAGCTAGTGATTAAGATTTGAGGAAAATCTGTTTTCCTTAAATTCACCTTAAAATCTCTCAGGTAAGCACCTGGGAGATATTTATAAGAATTCAAAGACTTCTTTAATTAATGAAGCACATGCCATACTGTTATTTGTTAACAAAAATATATATTTTCTAACAAAATATTTAAATAAGTGACCTTGTAATATTCTCTAGGCGCAGCAAACGCGCCGGCAGCAGCGGCAGCGCGAGCAGCGGCGCCGAAGAGCTGCTGCGTCCGCGCAAGAAGAAATTATACAAGAAGCGACACAAGCCAGGCAAACCCAGGCATTTCCGTGAGTGCATGGTCCATACAACTCTTCAAACATTTATAATATTATGATTAAGTTTTTATTTATATGTAATGGATAAATACTATTTGATGTTTTGTGTATGGGCAGTTTGTAAACTTAAAAAGAAAATAGTATGTATTCACGAATGTAGTATGCATAGACCGTAAACCATGTTGCCAAAGTGAAAATTTTTTTTCTTAATTATTTAAATCCTGGATGTTAATTTATGTGTCACTCAATATAAGGTTGTTTGCCCAGTAGCGACCCAGTTGAAGGCTGCGGATCTCGCGGAGTCAGTATCAGAAGTGGAAGAGGAGTCCTCCGGGAGTGACACCGCTCACTGTCAATTATTGTGCGACAATGTCGATGCCAGGTTAGTCACACAGGCCATTAGTTCTATCTCATCAGCCTACAACTGTCCACTGCTGAACATAGGCCTCCCCTAAAGCGTGCCACGGTGCTCGTTGCTTTAGTTTTTATCACAATAAATGTTAGTAAAGACAAATCGATATTATTTTTACGAATCCTTTTTGCCAGCAATACTGTTCACTAGCGCCACTATTATATACTCGTTATTCCATATAACGTGTTACGGCCTTTGTTGTTTACTATGAATAATTTATGTGGCGTTTAACCTCTGTGTGATAATAGTTGACCGCAATCGTTGCTTTTCAAATTACTTGTCTTGATAAATTATAATCTATGTAGGCGGTTAATGGAACTGCGATTGATGGAGAGCTATAAGCGTCGCGGCGGCGAGGAGGAAGAGGGCAGCGCGTCCTCCGCACTCTCGCCCAACTCGCACCCGCACATTGCTGACCTCGATGAGGACGACTCCGCTTGCGAGGAGGAACTCGCCAGGCTCGCTCAGCAGGTAATGCATTGTCGGCGTAGGTGGAAATATTAATATATTATATAGAGGGTAAATTATTTAAATGGTCATAAATGGCGAAATTCGAGACTATGAAGGATATCAAAGAATTTACAAAGGAGTCTCGGGGCTGATTTAACGAAAACTAAAATTGCATAATAAAATTTTTGGAATATCGATATGTGATTTTGAATTTATACTTCATTTTAATAGATAAATTAAATTTTTTAGATGAAAGGTGAAAAAAAATCACCTTTTAGATTAGTGATTGATGACACGTCCAGTATGTTGGTGTGAAATTTCGAATAATGTGTGACTATGGTAGGATAGTTTATAAAGCCTATGATATGGTATGTTACAGGCGCAGTGCCTGTCGGAGTATCAGACGGCGCATGCGCTAGCGTCGGCAGCGGGCGCGGCGGCGGCGGCAGCGGCGGCGGCTGCGGGCGCGCGCGCCCGCGGGTCGCGGTCAGGGTCACCCGCGTCCGCGCCCTCGCCCCCGCCGCAGGCCACGCCCGCCACACCCTTCTGCGCCGACGACGTGTGCCGCCCCGGCAACACGCTGCTCTGGGACCTGCTGCAGGACGGCGCCATCGTTAGTACTATATTCATTGTCTTATTTTATTTCATCGTCATGACATTCGAGTGATTAAAAATAACTTATTTTGTTTACATTTTATTATTTACATATCATTCTATTCTATATTATGTAACGTTTAAACGAATGACCTGAATTAATAATACAGGAGCAGCTAGGCGAAGGTTTGGCTCTGGAGGCCGAGAAGGCGCTGTGCGCTCTGCTGTGTTTCAGCACCGACAAATTTATTAGGATAAAGTTCATTGAAGGCTGCCTCGACAATCTTGCCAATCACAGGTATGTAAAATTGTTTGTTGTTATGGTATTTTTAGGGCTACGTTCTTGAAGGATTACAAAAAAATATATTTCACAGATCTGTTGCTGTTTCACTCCGGCTACTGCCGAAGTTATTTTCTTCCTTCCAACAACTTCGAGGAATGGATATGCATCAGGTAAAATAAAATAAAATCATATTATGATTTGACTACAAGTGTATATTGGTCCTCCGAGCCGGACATAGAAAAAAGGCCGTGTATCCACATAAAGTAATGTGCGTGTTGGGGCAGGTGGTGATGTGGGCGGAGCGCGAGCGCGGCATGATGCGCCTGTTCCTGGAGGACCTGCGCCACTACACGCAGCAGCCGCGCGCCACCGCCGACGCCGCGCACTACGCGCACATCACCGAGCTCACCGTGCGCCTGCACTTCCTCACTGCCATATTCTCACCGGTCGGATCGCCGCAGCACTTCCGGTATATTCTAATTTAAAATACTGTACGAAGTGTATAAAAAAAGATGCTTGTTACTGACACTGCTTTACTGTTACGAGTTATACAAGCGCGACAGTGTCTGGACGCCAACTAACTTATGTAATAAATAATACGTAATACACAAGTAAATTGGAATTTTTTGGTTTTAGCAGGTAACAATGTTCAGAAGAATAAATTATGATTAAGAGTAAATAATTATAACCTTTACTAATATGCAAAATACAAGGGTAGTTATAAATTGTGCGCAGGTATAAGAGCAAGAACAGGCGAAGGAACATCGCAATATGCACTGACTAATATTTTAACTAGTAGCAAACCTTTTGCTATATGTTTCATATGTACTGAAGCCATGCACGCTATATTAACATTGGTAACAGCATTATTCCGGTGTGCAGTTTAACAGTGGAGCAAGTGGAGGAGCTGTGGCAGTGCCTGGTGGTGCGCGGCAGCAGCGAGTGCGCCGACTGTCTGTACTCGTGGCTGCTCTCGCACACCAAGTCGCCCGACCAGCACGCGCTCGGACTGGACGCGCTCAGGTTCCTCTACGTGGAGAAGATGCCCACGCTCGACCCGGAGGTAAGTTCATCACCAAACTGTTGTCTTACAAACAATCGTTTTGCCATTATTTTTTCAAGTGATACATGAAATTAACTAAACAACATTATGTCTTCAGCTTTGTGGTAGAGTTGTTGCACCCATTGCGCACGATTGTGAATGAGGTCGATTTATTTTGTAAAATTAATAGTTTACTAAAATGTGTTTTTTTTTCTACAGACAATAAGCATAATGGGCCTAAGCCTGTACCAGCAGCTGTGTAACCTGGCGCGCATGGCGCTGGGCACGGGCGACTCGCGCGACTCCTCGCACCCGCACACGCTCGCCATGGACCATCTGTGGAAGATAGCACTGCGGGCCAACAACACCGGTAAGCGTTAACGATTATTTACATTTCTGAATTTATCTGATATATTTCTTGTTAACAAAGTGTGTTGTGTTTATGGTTACTTTTATATGAATTTAGTACTAATTAGTAAGCTTAGTAAGCTGTAAATGTTAGATTCATTTAAATTGATTTTATTCCGTACCATTAATTCATTTCAATCCTTAATATTTTTCATGCATCTCACATGCTACTTTTTTGGCACAGATGTATCCATGGGCGCAATTCAGTACCTGAACAGTTACTACATGGGACAACAGTTGCAGCAGGAAGACGACTTTGTGGCGAAATGCATGTTCCACTTGTCTTCTGCTGCTGAAAGGCTCATTTCCAAGAAACAGGAGACTGATAGCGCCTCGCCGTCTCAAACTCCTGCTGACAATGAGAAGGAAGAGAAGAAAATCGACAAACAGAATATATATGAGCATATGACAGAGGAGGCAGCGTTGCAGTGTATACAGAGGGCATTGTTGTTGCTCAAAACTCATTTAGATACTTTCAAACGGCGGTAACTATTTGATAATTTATATGGCATTAATTATGTACTAATAAAATACTATGATACTCGTACTACTAATATGAATATTCGTTCTATTACTAAGTAGCATATTATCTATTATAAGTTTGAAATAAGTTGGGTAGATTGAGTGGTGGTATGTGTTGCGCGTTGCAGATACGCGTACCACCTGCGTCGCTGGGCGCTGGCGGAGTCGGGCGCGTGGCAGGGCGCGGGCGGCGCGGGGTGCGTGCGCGTGACGCTGCAGCCGGCCGGCGCGGGCCCGCGCGCGCTGCTCGCGCTGCACCACCACGACTTCGTCGCGCATCTGCGCGCGCACGTGCACGTCTGGTGGGAGACGCAGGTACCCCGTGCCGACGTCATGCAGCAAACTATTTTTTTTAGCGGTCGTTGAAAAATGTATTTTAATAAATCTATTATATGGCAGTTAATTAATTAAAAACACTACAATCTCATCAAGTTTAATTGATTCATACTTCGTAAAAATAATTTTGTTCTACAACTTATCCTGCCAACAGATACAGGGAGAAGAAGGCGTCACAGCATTATCCACAGATGGCCCGCTGCGAATGATAACACAGGGACAAGAGCTGACCGTTGATTACGACGAGAGAACACTGTATGATATGGGGTTTAAAGATAATCAGGTAATTTTTAATCTCTTAATTTAGAGTATAATAAAATCTATACTTCTATACTATTATATAAAGCTGAAGAGTTTGTTTGTTTGTTTGTTTGTTTGTTTGAACGCGCTAATCTCAGGAACTACCAGTCCAAATTGAAAAATTCTTTTTGCGTTGGATAGCCCTTTGTTCGTGGAGTGCTATAGGCTATATATCATCACGCTATACCCAATAGGAGCGGGGCAGTAATGGCTAATCTCAGGAACTACCGGTCCAAACTGAAAAAAATCTTTTTGTGTTGGATAGCCCTTTATTCGTGGAGTGCTATAGGCTATATATCATCACGCTATGACCAATAGGAGCGGAGCAGTAATGACTAATCTCAGGAACTACCGGTTCGAACTGAAAAATTATTTTTGTGTTGGATAGCTCTTTATTAGTGTAGTGCTATAGGCTATATATTATCACGCTATGACCAATAGGAGCGGAGCAGTAATGGCTAATCTCAGGAACTACCGGTTCAAACTGAAAAAATATTTTTGTGTTGGATAGTTCTTTGTTCGTGGAGTACTATGGGGTATATATCATCACGCTATGACCAATCGGAACGGAGCAGTAATGAAACATGTTGCAAAAACGGGGAAAAATTATTAGTTTTGAGAGCTTCCGTTGCGTGCGCTGCGTAAACGGTTAAAGTTATGCAACAATGATGTTTGACGGGATTATTCCTCTTAAAAAGTTCTAAAAAATATATTATAAAACAAAGTCCCCCGCTGCATCTGTCTCCCTGAACGTGTTAAACTCAAAAACTACCCAACGTATTAAGATGAAATTTGGTATGGAGACAGTTTGAGAGGCTCCCGGGAAACTACTACTTTTATAACGGAAAACTTTAGCCTGAAAAACTGTATAACGCGGGCGGAGCCGCGGGCAAAAGCTAGTATTTTAATAAAGCAGGTCTAAAATCTCATGTTACATAATATTACCTCATCTTATTGAAATGACAATACCTTTACTTTGCCTTCCGTTCCTAGTTGGTGTTCGTTTCTGTGGGCGTGGGTGGTCGTGGCGCTTGGGCGGAGTGGCCATCGGCCCAGCCCGCGCCGTCAAGAGCTCGTCTGCCAACACTTCTGCTTCTTGACCCAACATATTTTCACCACCTGTTTACCCTCATGCAAGCTCTTGGACAGATGAAAGAGCCGGGGCCTAATGGGGTGAGTGTTCCGTTATTTATTACAATGCGACTAAAGTGAATTAATAAAGAGTGCAATAAATTGAATTGAATTGAATTGAAAGTACATTTTAACTGATAATCTTGTTTAGACTATTCAGTTTTGATAAACATAATATGCAGGCGATATTAAAATCAAATAAAAAAATATGCATGTACAGTAAGAAAATTTATCGATAAATAATCATTAAAAATATTTAGGAGCTGGTAGCGCACACAAAAGCGCAATTGCTGTCACGTCGAGTTTGGGATATATTACAAGCAGTCCCTCTCAACCCTACGCTATTGGAAGCCTTCCAAAACCCGATAGAGAGCAAATTACCAGAATTAATCGACCCTAACAGCCCTCAAAAACTGATGTATTCACTACACATTATCGATAAGCTGAGCTCGAACAACACTACTCCAACCGTCAAAGAGACCACGGTCACAGAGAAAACAGAGGACGAGAAAGCTAGTGTTGAGACGTGGAACGATCTGTTTATAAAGAAGGGTGGACTAAGACTGTTATACGATATAATGATGTCTGGTAAGTTGGTTTATGCATTAATATATCGATATTGGCATGATATGTTTTTTTTCTTTCGTTGCACATAAGGATAACGTTTCGATTAGTCGGTTTTGTTTAGAACATCTATATTTTTTTTCATCTGAAAGGATTAAATTTAGATGAAACTATTAACAAATTTTAAATTGATTTGTGTTTTATAATAATTACATGTCTACTTTAGGCGTCTTGCAAAAAAGCGACGATAGCGAATGGCGGCAAGATTGTCTTGCCTTGCTACTGCAGCTCTTGTGCCGTATTGGAACGTTACCCACTTCCGATCCTGCGCAAACACCTAAATTACACCCGGTAAGTATTAATAAGTGTTTTTGAATAGTAAGTAGCCTAATTATGTATGCATAACATTTTGACTGTCGACGAGTTTATCGACAAAAGATTAATATGAAAGTGACAAATTACTTGTGAAAGAATATTTTTTCAAAAATATTTACGCATATTATTTGAATGAAGTTTAAAATGAATTATGTTATAATTTCTTTTCTGATTTTTAGGCGTTGTTATCTCTTATGAGTGCAGAGGAGACAACGGAGAGGTTAATATCGATACTGTGCGAGGCCGCCACTCTTAAGGAACCAGCTACTTATAAAACTGGATTTTGGGGTCGAGCTCAGGTATTGTACTTAATTTGGATGTTATTTTATAGACTTTTTAGCACTGTCTAGCAATCTTTAAGTCACAGTTTTGGTAAAAAAAGTAAATTCCTTTCACATTTCGTTACTGATATTCATAAAAAAGTACAGAGAAAATAAACTCGTGAAACAATCTTCGCAAATATGTGTTTTTGTAGTGAATTTGAATACTATATATTTTATGTATGTGTTCAGGTGGTGCAGCACGCGATGCGCATGTGCGTGTGGTGGGCGCGTGGCGGCGGCGACGCGCCCGCTCTCGCCTGAGCGCTGCGACGAGCCGCACCTAGGCTGCTGCTAGACGATAATGATCCCGCCGTTAGTATGCTTTGTTTATGTAATATTTACTCGTATATTAATTACTATATTCCCAGTATTTTAATAGACATAAAGTTACGTAGCTTTTGCACGTTCTACGTGAATACGTACGTTACAGAATTGTAACCTAAGAGTTCTTGTCAAGACAAAAATAACTGTAAAGCCTATTTATTATCGTTTAGCAAGTCAAATAGGTTGGAAATATGATTATAAAAAAAGTAATGTCGGCTACGAACTTAAGTACCCCATGTTAATAGTGCGTGTAGTTTGAATGTTGTTTGTGCGTGCAGGTGCGTCGCGAGGCGGGCAGCGCGCTGTACCGGCTGTGCGCGGGCGGCGAGGTGTGCGTGCTGGCGCCGCTGCTGCAGCTGCTGCTGGAACAGCTGCCGCGCGCCGCCGACATGCGCCCGCACCCCGCCCTACACACCCACCACCCGCACCACCCGCACCATCATCAAGAGGTACCGTTACCTTACACCACATCGACATTCCATATATGAATTCTCATATGTATAGTACGCGTATTGTGTACACTGTACTTATAGCCTAGTCTCTATGATATTTTCTAGATTGTACACCATCACGCGGAAGAAGGGAAAGAGCCCTACGGTCCAGCGTGTCGCGATTACTTCTGGCTCGTTTGCAGGCTTATTGACGGTCTGCCTGAAGAGTTTTTCAAAGGTATAGTGATTGCTCTACCTCAGATATATATTTGTCGTTATTAATGTTTCAATTGCAGGAAAAAAACAATTATATGTAAAGTAGCTAACTTTCAATGAACAAAATTAATCTACTTTGATCATGTTGGAATTCGTCAATATTATCTGATGATTTATAAATTTGTTCAAAGAGGGCGCTACGTCCGAAGACAGCGGCGCGCCCGATCTCAACGAGCTTTGCGAGCAAATTCGCGTCTCACTAGAGAAGAGGGAAATTATCGAGAAGAGAACTGAACCTTGTACTCCAGATGACGGGCTGTACGGGCAACTTAGCTTGTTAACTCATCTACTGAAACACCCGCTTAGATTCAAGACCTCTGAACAAGGCACCAGGACTTTGGAGATGGTATGCACGTGATTGTAATTATTCTATTATTTTTTAAATAGAATGCATTGTAGAAGGCGACATTTTCTTACTGAACACGTCTCTTCATACCTACAATACTTTACGTAGATTTCATTATAAATTGTCCCTGCTTTAAAACAAATAAAGACAAATATGAAATAAATAAAACCCAATTCCTACGTCGGATGAATCGCGTGCTTAAGATAAGCTAATACGAGGAATTTGCCTCTTGATCCTATTCGAAGGTGTTCGGTTTCCTGTTCGACGTGCCCAACCCCGACAACCGCAACCTGCCCAAGTGCAAGTCGCAGAAGTCGCGCGCGGCCGCGTACGACCTGCTCGTGGAGCTCGTGCGCGGCGCCCCCGACAACTACATGGTGCTGCACCACAAGCTCATGGAGCATCACAAGCCAGGTGCTGCTCCCTTGTCGTGTAATCTGTGACCTATTATTCTCAACTTCGTTGCATTGTCAATTAAAATAGAACAACGGCAATAAGTGTCTACTGCATGTGTAAATTCAGACATGTTTGAATACGACGTTGTGCCACTGCGGTGACCATTTTTTACGGTTGTTAGATCGTAACTATGAAATACTTACGTTGGCAGGTCCGTCATGCTCGTACCCGTGGGACTACTGGCCGGCGGAGGAGTCGCGGTCGGAGTGCGGGTTCGCGGGGCTGACGAACCTGGGCGCCACGTGCTACATGGCGTCGTGCATGCAGCACCTGTACATGATGCCGCAGGCGCGTGCCGCGGTGTTGCGCGCTGATCCGCAACACAGCCGACACGCGCCCACGCTCAATGAGATGCAACGCATGTTCGCATACCTCATGGTATGTATTATGTGATGATTATGACAAAAAAGCTATCAACATCTAGCTGAAATGACGTAGAGTCAAATTAGTAAAAGAGTGTGTAGTCCTTACGTTAATAGTTTCCGAATTACTCGATGTAGTTTCTCCGCTAGGCGGACGAATGGGTACGTTCTTTTGTTCCGTGAGTATACATATGAAAATCCGATTAATGATTGATAGGTTGAGTAAAGTGGCTTTAGTAGAATTATTTTCTTATAGAAAGATAAAATGTTAACATGTTATATGCAACAAAAAATATTTATTGATTTTGTAGGAGAGTGAGCGCAAAGCGTACAACCCTCGCAGCTTCTGCAAAGTCTACCAGATGGATCACCAGCCGCTGAACACTGGCGAACAGAAGGACATGGCGGAGTTCTTCATAGACCTCGTGTCCAAGCTAGAGGAAATGACGCCCGAACTCAAGAAGCTGGTCAAGACGCTGTTCTGTGGAGTGCTTAGTAACAACGTCGTGTCTTTGGTAAGGACCGTGCTGTTTGATAGTTTTGATAATAAATTAATAGATTTCTTTTAAATTGGCCACGCATTAGCTGTTTTAAATATAGAGAAGGAAGTTATGAATGTTTTTGTTTAAAGATATATTTTTTTATACCAATATAAAATCTCGTCAACTGTTTGTTTTCTGAACTATTTACATTTTAGTACAACAAGATCTAAAACAAAATATTTTTTATATAAATATCAAGAAGGAAGTCAACTTTTTGCTATGACTTACAATTTTTGTTAATGATAAGTTACACTAATATGTCGTCAACTCTTTATTTTACGAAATAAGCAAACATGAACTGTATTTTTATCGAGTGTTTCGATGTCATCAGGACTGTCCGCACGTGTCGCGCACGCTGGAGGAGTTCTACACGGTGCGCTGCCAGGTGGCGGACATGCGCAACCTGCACCAGAGCCTCGACGAGGTGACGGTGAAGGACACGCTGGAGGGCGACAACTGCTACACGTGCAGCCAGTGCGCCGCCAAGGTGCGCGCGGAGAAACGGTACGCGCCACCCACGCCGCTACACCAGCCTTGTTGCATACAGGGGCCTTATTCTCTATCCCGCACGTTATTTTAACAGTGCGTAACAAGCACGTAACACAACGCATCATGTTTAGGACCATAGAAATTTGGCTTACAGTATACCATTCCATGCACATTTCTCGAAGATAACATGACACGGCCGCGTTATGCGTTTACACTATCATACAGAATAAGGGCCCAGATGTCTGTAAAGGAGACTCGTTTCATTGTTTTTTTTTAAATCCTGTAATTTGACTTTATCGATTTTCTTAAAAACTAAACTAAATGTTATTGTCACCATAATTTAAAATTGTGCATACACGTTTAAATTGACAATAACAATAAAATATCAAAAAATATATTGCTTTGTGTCATACAATTTTACGACGAATCAAGAAACCTCTTTGTTTTTTGAAGTCGGTCAAAAATTAATAACCGCACTTATATTAAAAAATGGAGATAATTCACACATTATGGTATTCCAGGGCGTGCTTTAAGAAGCTACCTCGCATACTTTGCTTCAACACCATGCGATACACCTTCAACATGCTCACGATGCTCAAGGAGAAAGTGAACACGCATTTCTCGTTCCCGATGCGGCTTGACATGTCTGGATACGTTGAGAAACATCTCATGCCCGCGCAATATCAAGGTGCTTTCAATATAAATCTATTTACTTTTTAATAAACATAGAAACAAAATTAAATATAATTAGTATAACAATATGTTGTGTTAACCCTAAAGTCGATCTGTTATACTAGCTTAAGCTCATGCCTATGTATGTCAAATATAGTATTAGGGTTTCACAATAAAAAGCGAATTTTTAGACGCCATAGATAATCAAAAATATATTTTAGAGGAGAAAAAAAAGATGTCTGAAACGAACAAAGAAGAGGAGGGCAGCCCTAGCGCCGACAGCGAAGACAATCCAGAGGCTGAAGAGCATTATGAGTAAGTACACATACAACTTTATATTAGTTTACGGTACGAAGGATGACACCTATACCCCGAAGGCCTTTGCGTCTATTCCTAAACACTTTGTTTTTTTTTTATAACTTAAACATAATGATGTATGAGGTTAGGGTGGGTATGCCCAAAAATATAGTCGAATTGAGAACCTCCTACTTCTTTTGAAGTCGGCAAAAAATATTTATGTTCTCGACAATGTTAAACGTAAGAACTAGTATTTTTACTATAAGTACAAATACTCGTACTTACGAATCGAACATTTGACACCAATCTCACTATAGTTAACATTAAATTACTTGAAAAATGTATTAACGTATGCATCATCCCCTAGATACGAGTTGATAGGCGTGACAGTACACACGGGCACGGCGGACGGCGGACACTATTACTCGTTCATACGCGACCGCGAGCACGAGCACCACGACCGCTGGCTGCTGTTCAATGACGCTGAAGTGAAGACCTTCGACCCGGCGCACCTCGCCGCCGAATGTTTTGGGGGCGAGATGACTGTGAGTATTACATAATGATGTCCCACCAATGATGCATTATTTTTTAAATTGAAGTAACATTGGGATTTAATGTGACTAAGAAATAATAAAGTAGGATATATAATATAATAGGCTACGACGTATCTATTTTAGAAATATTAGTATTTAGGTTGTTGTATATCTCGTATTTTTCATGGATTAGTTGTGAGATTTGGGCCATTTTTTAAATTAATCGAATTTATTATTCGTCTCGTGTTTAATCCGTCCCATTTTGTGTATTTGTATAGAGTAAAACGTACGACTCGGTGACGGACAAGTTCATGGACTTCTCGTTCGAGAAGACGAACAGCGCGTACATGTTATTTTACGAGCTTAGCCCGCCGCGAGCGCAGCGCGACTCCGACAGCGGACAGCAGGAGGAAGCGCAGGTAACTTAATGATATTTTTACACATATACACGTCACACCTTTATCTGCGAAGGGGTAGGCAGAGATGCAAACTTGGTACTCACTTTTGCCATGTGTGTTCACCATAACGGGCACAAATTCCTGAGCCCGGATGATACCGAACAGAAACAACTAATATCACCTTGCCCTACCTGGAACCTCAGAGTGATGTCTTACTGCGCACTCAATACAACTATGTTATCGAGGCAGTCAATTTTGTTAAACCAACATTATATTGTTCATTTTACTTCTTACTTATATTATAAGTAAGAATTTGTTAGAAGTAAACGCAGAAACAGTTGAACAGATTTGGACGAAATTTGGCAATTGGTAATAACATGATGGATTAACATTTTCTCCCATGGAAAATAATGTTATTTTTTCTCAGAATTTTAAATACAAGGCGATGGCTTCGTATGCTATAAATCGCTACAGTATTTTAGGTGTTTGTTGCGGGAAAGTCTTTTTTAACGTGGGCGAAACCGCAAGTAACACCTAATTTTATACTAAAGTTTAAAGAAAACAATTAAGTCCTTATGCATCTTCTTCATATTGTTTTAAACCTGCTATCATAATGTATCTCAGGTTCTTATTTATTTTGTCAAAATCTCCAATGTTATTTAAATTACTTTACATACAGTAAGGCTGCTTAGTGATGACTGGTTTGAAGTTAGCGATAAGTAGAGATATAGTTTTTTGTTGAGATTAATGGTAAGTGTTGAAATATATTTTCATTGTATTTTACTTCAGGCTGGCCAAGTCAATAAACACATTATAGTTATTTGTATTTATCGCCAGTCGTCCACGGCTGAAGAAAGCAGCCAAGCGTCATCGGTGGAGCGACGCAGTAGCGACACGGCGCCCGCTATCACCTTGCCGCCCGATCTGTTGAAGTGGATATGGGACGACAACATGCAGTTCTTGCACGATAAGAATATTTTCCAGCACGCGTATTTCACGTACGTAACTCGTAATATAATATCAGCGCTGTGTTGTATACTGTCCCACTATTGGGCACGGCCCTCCTCTATACTACTGAGAGGGATTAGGCCTTAGTCCACTTCATACACCCTCGAAAATTCCTATAGAGAATTTCTAAGGTATGCAGGTTTCCTCCCGATGTTTACCTTCACCGTTAAAACTAGCGATAATTCACAAGGAATACCCACGTAATTTTTTAGAAAAGTCAGAGATGTGTGCCCTTGGGATTTGAACCTGTGGACATTCGTCTCGGCAGTCGGTTCCACAACCAACTAGGCTATCGCCGCTTTTTTTAACTCGTAATATATCTACTCGTAATATACAGGTATTCTTTAATGTTACTTACTATATCTGTATGATGCAATTAGTTGAATTTGACAACAAATTTATAATGAGATTAATCTCGGCTTGTCTGAAAGTGCCTTAGTGTCGGAAAATCGATTATACAGTTCAGCGGATGGATCCGTACAATGCGGGAAGCGATAGGTCGTTGGATGTTATATTAATGCAATGAATATTAATCATTGGCAGGTTCATGGGGCAGATGTGCAGCTCAGTGCCGCAGTCGCTGCTGACGCTACGTCCGGAAATCACGGAGATTGCTGCTCGTCTATCAACGTCATTTTTCATTGAGACATTCATACATGCTAAGGAGAAGGTAATGTTTTTTTAATTTGTCTGATTTTGAAACAAATTTCTAGTAAAGAAAGCCTCAAATACGACTGTGGATAATATCATAACATAACATTATTCTATAAATTTTATTTTGTAGGGTAGGCAGAAAAAATCTAATCATGCCTCAAATATTGTCTGACAATCTTCCTTTCAACATACTTACGGTCACATGCTATATATATGACTTCCTTTACAGCCAACAATGGTGTCTTGGGTGGAGTTGGTCACGAAGCAGTTTAATGCATCGGCAGCCGCGTCCGAGTGGTTTTTAGGTCACATGGCCGATGACACATGGTGGCCTATGCAAGTAAGTAAAATCATAGTAATTTTTTTTTACGAACACGGCTATGTGACCCCGCCGCACCTGATGGTAAGTGTAGTGGTGTCTAATAGAATGTCGACTGACGAGAGATAATTACCGCTCGACAGTCGACACAATTATATCGGCCTGTTGGAACCGGATATATACTGGCTGATCCCGGAACGCGGCAAACTTACGTTGGCCACTATGACGAGTTTTAACACATTCTGTTAGGTGGTCGCTATCCGGACGGATATAAAATATATCTTGCCACCAGAATTTTGACATTTTGACAGTGAAATGTAATCAATTGTTCTTTGTTACAGGTTTTAATAAAATGTCCGAATCAGATGGTCCGGCAAATGTTTCAAAGGCTCTGTATGCATGTGATACAGAGATTGAGGTAACTTTAATGTTTTGTAACTGAATATTCGTCTTTATGTTCATGATGTTAAATTCGATATTTTTTCCAGGTCTAGTCATTGTGCCTTATACCTGCAGGGTATGGAGGAAGGCGAAGATAATAGCAAGTTGGGCGAGGCGAGTTGTGTTACTAGGTTTATAAGAATGTTGTTGTCTTTGGTAAGCATTTTTAGTAATTTTATTTTGTAAATTGATTGTTTTTTTCAGATACTGTATTGGAATTAAATTACTCTAATTTCACAGTACTGAAGTTAATGACTGACATTGTTGTTAATAAATAATAATGTGTACTTTTTCTAATGATTTTACTAATGGTTGGTAATATATTTCTCTTCTCAGATGGAGAATGGAGCGCGATCGCACTTACGGCATCTAACGGAATACTTCAGTCTATTGTACGAATTTAGTAAAATGGGAGAGGAGGAGGGCAAGTTCATGTTGCGAATCAACGCCATCAGCACCATGGTCAATTTCTATTTAGGACAAAATGGATCGACAGTGAGTCAAGAGTATTTTCGCTTTATATCGTTAGCATATAGTAAATATATTTGAATTGAAAACTTGCGTCTCAATATTTTAATTATTGACCCTTGTTTCTGCTTTAAATAATACGTGAATCGCTGACTGCTTTTTAAATTTCCCTCGTTTTCTTTCGATTTTTATTAGCAACAAAAACTTAACACAATACTACTTGGTTATCGCCAGTCTGACTCGCCAACCGAGGACGCAACTGCGAGTGGCGGAAGTGGCGGAGGTAGCGGGGGAGGGAGCGGCGGTAGTGGCGCGAGTGGCGGCAGCGGCAGCGGCAACGCGGAGAGCGGCGGCGACAAGCTGCGGCCCGGCGCGCTCGACAAGATGGTGGCGCTCGTCGGCGGACTCGTCGAGCGCTCGCGCGACGCCGCCGGACACCTCGCGCTGCACGAGCCTGACGCTCGCGCGCTACTGCATGCCAAGGTATCAAAACTCTTCCCTCTCTATCACTCTGGATCATTAGTGCTAAAAAATCGGAGGAGCTTAGTTCGCGTATATCTTCTTATTCGATTGCGAATGTTGACTGAGATTTATATAGAATTGATACAACACCACCTGATGGCAACAATGTGATACGTTATACAGCGACATCTACCCGCCATCTTACCCCCTACCCACGGTATATAAGTTCAGAGATGCATTGTTATGAAAAGAAGAAAATGCTTAATGATACATTTGTCCGTGCAGGGGTTTCCTTTCATCTACCAGCAGACGCGCGACTGTTTAAACTTGCAGCAGACGCGCTCGTTGATATTCGCGCTGTGTCGCTGGAACGAGCCGCTCGCGCAGAAGATCGTCAACATGATCTTCCAGGCGATCGCCAAGCACGCTGAAGTAAGTAATTAAAATAACTTTGTTAATTTACTTGTTTATTGGAAGTTTTATTGTGTACCAGCCATTCCCTGACACTTCCATATAATTTGTTGTGGGCTTCGCAGAGCTGCAGTCCTTTTTTTAAGTTGCTAACGCTGCTGGTGGAGGGTAGCGGCGGCGGCGGCGGCGCGTCGGGCGGGCTGCCGTGCTTCACGCAGCTCGTGCTCGCGCGCCTGTGGGACGTCGCCGACGTGTGCCCGCACGCCGCACTCGAGTGGCTCGCGCTACAGGTACGGGCCTATCATGCTAGCTATAGTAATATAGCTCTTACTGTTGAGTCGCGTTATGATCGTTTGAATTGTATTTGTCAATTATTTCCTGGATGCTATAGAATGTTTAGCCTATAGAATAAGGTAAATATTAACAATAATAAAATGTTATCCATCTAATAGTTACTATAAAACTTTGATTTGCAGCACATTCTCTATATTTAAACTAGAGAAAATTTTAATTTAAATATAAAATCGTCACTAAAGGTATATTGATGCAGGTCCCACGCAACAAGGCGGCGCACGCGTGGGCGTTGCGCACGGCGGAGCGGTGGGTGGAGAGCCAGCTGCTGGCGGCGGGCGCGGCGCGCGTGCGCGGCGGCGGCGCTTGCTGCTGGTGGCGCTGGTGCCGAGCCAGCACTTCCGCGCCGGCTACGCGCGGGCGCGCCCGCACCCCGCCCTCGCCGCACCACCTCGCCAAGCTGCCCGACACCGCGCACCACACGCTGCACCAGGTCGATAAACACGCTATAACTATTATAAAAGCTACCCTCAGTATTTTCAGACGGCCACAAGTTAATTGCTTCATAATCTCTCAGCGTCTTATTTAACCTTAAGATAGATGAAAGTATCACGTAGTTGTAGCACCGTTAATGTCAAATTTTGGCCCTGAGAAAAAAAAATAAGGGTAGTCATATATTATGTGGTTTAATATATACGCCTTTAAATAACTTTAGACCTAATTTGATGTTAAAGTTTCTACAATGTTCTTATTATTTGTAGGTATACACTATGCTGTTGGGTAAACTGAAGGCGGCGCGCAAGTACACAGACATCGCAGTGCACGGCACGATGAAGCTCACCGCGTACTTCGGCGTCATGTCGTATTGCGTCGTTAGCCGGGTCGAGAAGTTAATGGTAAGGTGTAGCATATGAAGCTTATATTATGACTCTTAGTTAAAATAAATCTGATCTACTAATGAAAATAATTCATAAGCCGTAAAATGGTAGTATACTTTATATCCTACATAAAAGCACGTTTCTTATGGTACTAATGAATAATAACTTTCATTATCAAAGAATAAAAAGGAAAAATCTCCAAAATTCAATTTCCTCACAGTTTGGTCAATACTTCAACGACCTGTGGGACCTGTACCACCCATCGATATCGGAGCCGTCGGTGGCGGTGCACCCAAACAAGCAGGCGCTGCTCACGTTCTGGCACGCCGTGTCCGTCGACTGCCCCGAGAACGTGCAGCTCGCGTTAGCCAACCCGCGGCTCATCAAACATATCGCCTTCAATTATATACTGTAAGTTTGATAATAAACATGTCCTACATTGTGTGCAAAAGCTTGTTTATTGCGCATTATTGACCCTTAAAGCCGTCTTATAGAGCAATGTATATGTGTTGCTATTTCTTAGAGATTGAACAAAATTACAGACGATCTTCTTACAATCGATATTCCATATCGATATTGAATATCGATCGTAAGATTTTAATACTTTTATATTTGTTTATTTAATTATTACAATATTTGCCTTAGATATACTATAAAATTAACTTTTTATTTGAACGTATACAATAAAATGAACGTAAAATATAGCGCGGACCACGAGGACGGCGAGGTGGTGGCGTACAACCGCGCCATGCTGCCGCCGTACTACGCGCTGCTGCGGCTGTGCTGCCGGCGCAGCGCGTCATTCGCGCGCTCGCTCGCGCAGCACCAGAACGTGCACTGGGCCTTCCGCAACATCGCGCCGCATGCGCATCTATATCCCGCCGCTGCTGACGAGCTGCTCAGGTAACTGACATTTTCCTATTGAAACCAAACTATATATAGTAGTGTCCAAAGAGCCGTCAGTTATGTTTTAAATTTATTATATTAAGTATATACGCATAATACTATTCTTTTACATATTAAACACAAAACGATGTATATCCAGATTGGCTAGAGTGCTGGCCGCGCGTGGAGTGAGTAACAACGGCAACGGCAACGGTACGAATAGCAGCAACAGTAACAGCAACAGCAGCAGCGCCGGCAATAGCAACAGTAATGGCACCAGCAGCGGCAGTGAGACGCCTGACGGCAAGGAGGCAGCCGCTTTCAGGCGGAGCACTCTCTCGGCGTACCTGCAGGGTAATCGTTTATTTGCGTTCGTTCACAAAAAGTACCTGCCAATACCACTTATCCCTCTTATTGAGCCAAAATCCGGAATGCAGATAATCCGGAACAAAACAGTATTGCACTACACGTGTGTTTCATATGGGATGGGCAAAACAGCATATTCATCTAAATATTTATATCCGTTTTACTCAATATGTATGCAGGATTAAACGGCAGGACCTGTTGGACTACACTCATATCCGCTTTCTGCACATTGGTAGAAAACGAAGACGACAGGCTGTACGTCGTTTACAACGGCGGGCTACAGATGACCTTTGAGGTAAGTAAATTTATGATTAGAAACATTTAGCATGTATATAGCATTGGCTCCCCTGCATGGTGATGTATCGTTGTCGATAGGCACTGCATAGCCTGCACGCGGTGTACGTGGAGGGCGGCGGCGGCGGCGGGGGCGGCGGCGGGGGCGGCGGCGCGGTGCGGGCCGAGCTGGCAGCGGCGCTACGCTGGGCGCGGGCGCTGTGCCGCACGCTGCGCACGCGCCGGGACGCTAAGGAGGCGCGCGCGCTGCTGCTCGCCTGCAAGGACTGGCCCGAGTGCGCGCGACGCCTGCTCGCCATGCTCAACCTGCACCACCGGTTCAACCACCTGCGCGACGCCGCATACGGTAATTCATCACATTACTAATAATATTTTCTACTAATTGTTCTCGTTGGAAAGTTTCATAATATCAAGCTTATGTGCAGAGCTATTTTTATTTCATATTTAAATAATTTTAAAAATATCTAAAGCAAGTGTCATTTTTTCGTTTTGAAATATAAATTCAGATTGATAAGCCATTGTGTCGCATGTAGGTGTGCTGCGCGAGCTAGTGTTGATCGGCGGCAGTGTGGCGCTGGGCGCGCTAGTGCCGCTGGCAGCGGGCGCGCGGGGCGGCGCGGGCGGGGCGGGCGGCGCGGCGGCGGGCCCGCGCACGTCGCCGCGCTCGCGCACGCACGTGTGCGGGTCGCGCTCGCACGCGCCGCACCACGCGCACCACCCGCCGCAGCCGCTCGCCTCCGCCTACAGACCATATCATAAGTTTATTGGTAAGTCAACGCGTCACATTGTCACTGATAATAATTTATACGCAATATGGAAGTTACATACAAATTATGTTATAAGTATACATAATTTGTATTTAATGCAGTAATAAACCTCTCAATCTCGATGAAGTGATTATCACAGACAGTCGTGAAAATGAGGTATAGAAAATGAAAAGTTAATAATGGGTCAAAATTTTAACCATTCAAGTTATCTTCTTAATACAACTGTTACAGTAAGCTTGTATAACGTCAATGAATAAACCAGGTAAGTATTCGACGTTTATATTTAATCAATTAAATATTACAAAATATGGAATGATTCAACAATCTAGTCACGATTTGAGTCGTAATCGTGGTTTATCAAAATCTGAAAAAATATTCGTGTCATACAAAAAAATATTTAATAGCAGGATTAAATTGTTGGTCAGTGGAGCCAGTTTTAATGCAGCCTAAAGTTTGCGTTTGTGGCGCGTTGCAGACACTTGTTGCCGCGTGGCGCGCACGCAGCGCTGCATGTCGGAGCAGCTCGTGCTGCTGTCCGCGCTGTGTGCGCTGGAGGCGGTGCCGCTGCGGTTCAACTACTTCGCGGCATTCTGGCGGGACGTGGCCAATTCGCCGGTAAATTTCATAATATTGATTAAAATTTTTATATTAATCCTGAATAGCTCCATCGGCTTAGTTGTTTAGTAGCAGGGTATTTAAATTGAAATCAATTTGTTAGTTATCTGGAATTCAACTTTGTGCATGCTGAGGGCATAATCTAAAAAGGATGAGTGTCTATTTCTTACATTATTTGTTATCGATACACCCGTAAAATATTGGGACACTTTTGAATAATTTTAGTTGTTAACATACGTCATGTATATGCTCAGGCTGATTCCAAGCTTGAAGAGATGCTGTTGGAATGCACAGTCGTTACCGAATACATGGACGCGATTCTACTCGACGAGCGGGAGTCCCTGGAAGACCCTGCGATATATGAGTTCATGCAACATTACTATCCTAAGGTATATATTATGTTCAAGTATTTAGAGCGAGTTAAGTCGATATTGTGACATTTTACGATACAAAATTTATACGACACGGCACAGCGTGTCTCGTTACGAATTTTAGAGTAACTACTTTCAAAACCGAAAATGGGTATTTCATAAAATGGGAGTTCATTTTCACATTTTGTTTGAGTGCAACCAAAGTTTTATGTAGTAGTGTATGTTGTCTGTATATCCAGATGGGTAATGGCGCGCCGGGAGTGTCTGGCGTGGCGGGCGCGGCGGGCAGCGCGTGCGCGATGGGCGCGACGGAGGCGCTGGCGGAGGAGGGTGTGCGGCGCGGCGGCGCGCGCCCCTACGCTCGCTGCTGGGCGGCGCACGCGCACTGGCGCTAGTGGCGGGTCGCTCGCGCCTCTCGCCCTCCGCCGCGCGCCTCGCCCTCCGCGCCGCACACGCCGCGCAGCAGCGCCTGCACCACGTGTCCGGTACACACACATTGCATCACTGCCTATCACTTCCACAACTGCTTTCTTAACATAAGCTATAAATAGTTCTTTATTGTTTTTATTATAATAGATTTTTTTTAATAAATCCTCTTGCAACTTGTAATAAACTAACGCGTTGGCAGCGCCAACGAGAACAATGAATAATTATCGCCTGTCAAATTGCTTATTTTATTTTACTGTCATCTGTTTATCAGTTATTAGTTACAGCCGCGTATAATTGCCACTATCTTTGGCACTAAAATACATAGATAGATAACACTGGAGGTGCACCAGGATGGGTGAAACCGTGACCATCTATAACTTGCGCTTCCGATAAATACATCGTAATCTAATCGCCTAACCTATATATATGTGATCGCAGAGGAGGACAACTCCGAACCGGAAGGCGGTGAGACGGTCTCATGCGTTGCGGAGGTGGCGCGGTGCCACACACCAGAAGGCAGCGAGGGCGAGGAAGCGGCGGAGGAGGCTGTAGCCTCCCCGGAGGACGAGCCCGAGGAGGAGGTGGCGCCGCGCACCGACTACCGCACGCACCTCGCGCACGTCATACAGGCCCTGCTCAACACGGCGCAGCACCACGCTGCGGACGGGTAGGACCCGCTCACGCTACTCTCTATACTCAGTATAGAGACGTCTGTACACGTTTTATTACACAATATCCTCTCCCAAACACGTTAAGGTATGATTTCGATGACCACAGCGAAGCGGTATTCTGGAATGCATTTATGGCGTTTTATGTGACCACTAACGATCAAAATACCTTATTTATGGAACTAAAAAATAAAATGTAAACAACATCTGCCTACTTTGCGATTATCTTCATTGTAGTCTGTGTATTTGACAGACATGAACAAAAGATTTGTTCAAAAGAAAGGTACTCTTTGTTTACATTTTATCTTTTCTTTTCAATAGATATGATATACATACGTATTCCGTTATAGTCTGCAATGGTTGTCGAAAATATACCTTTACCCTATTTTCAATTATGTAACGTGTGACAGACTCACTATTCGATGATTTGTAACAAAATCACGAATAGTGATTTTCATATATTCATTGTAGTAAGCCATATGAAGGTACACTACGGTTTTGACTCCGATAAGTGAGGCCTGTGTATTAGAGTGTATTGTTAACCCCTGAACAGCGCGTATCGTCGACGTGAAGTATTTGTTTATAGCCTTATAATTTTGTTTTTTATTTTTTTACATTAACCTCCAAACTGGAAAAGTTTCAACGTATCAATATCACAATACTTTTAGTAAAACTCATAACAGTTTATTTTAATCTACAATCTTTTTAAGATAATATTTAATACTGTATTTTATTCATAGATGTGGTTGCATATTTTTCATACAATCTCTTTAGTATGTGTGTTCTTATATAATTTTAAATACAGTTTGTTCTGCACGGTTCACAAATAATTATACTCAGTAAAAAGGCACGCGTTTGCGTCACAAAATGTTACAAAAGTATTTAAATCGATAACAATTCGTACAATGTAGAAGAAGTTATTATAATATTGCATTCGACTGCTCGTGCGCGTAAGGGTGTGTCCAAACCTGATTAATGCGCCGCGAATGCGGAGACGGATGCGCAGAACGAGTTTCATTAATTGCTAATTAATTGCGCGCGCGCCGTGCGTTCAAGAATCATGACGCATTTACCATATTTGGACGTACCCTAACACAGCAGTCGACGTGCCAGTCATTAATTTCACTAAAGCATGGTCATTGGTCATGTAGTTTTAATTTTTTGTTCAACTCGCGTTACTTATAAATTGGTTTTCGTCCTTTGTCATCGATATGTGTACATTCCAACATGCATCGTCTTACTGATGTTTAGGTGTTTTATTTTTGAAAGTTTGTGGAGGTCGAAATTGATTTTGTTATACCTCTTGTTCGCGCTGTGGATACAGTCGGTGGGTTTAGTAGAGACATTCACGAATGGAAATGTATTCGTTGTAAAGATGATAGAGGTTTTACATTTGTGCCGTATGCACACCGCGAATGAAATTTATATAACGAAAATAAATTGAACAAAATTAAATATAGCTCAGGCCCACTTCACATCTTCAGTTTGACGAGTAAAGATCAAGATTTCAGTAAAAATAATTCGTAAGTTCAGCAGAAAGGAGAAGGGAGAGAAAGACAAAATCCTCTAAGACACCTCAGTTATGATTTATATCAACCCATTTGGTGAAGAAATAATTTATTTCAGATATCAACTACTAGATTTTCTTTTGCTGTGGGTTGGCTCCTTTCTGCAAAACTACAATCAATTCAGGCTTGAATTACCTTTACTCGTTGATCTGGATTGAGGAAAGTAGGTCTTTAAGGTCCGCTTACAATAAACGATCCCATGCTGAGGAATACCCTTTAAAAAAAGTCATTTATAAGCACGTAAAAAAATCTTTTTTCTGATTGGTCCATTTTCTCTGTGAATCAAAGAAAGTAATTGGGATCCTTAATTGAAAAACAGGGATAAGTATGCCCTAGAGGGATTGTAGATACATAATTTTTTGAGACCGGGCACATGTTATTTCTTTTATATAAGGAAACAATACATCTACGTCCAAGAATGCAATTATTTTATGGTTGTCCACTACTCTGCGCCTGGCTTTTCATATGAGTAAAGATATAGCTATATACAAAACACCGAATGATTATTATAGTATTTTTTTGTTGCTAACAGAAATTCAACTGAAAATTAAGTCACAAAGATCCTAATTTGAGTAAGCAAAAACATAATATTACTTCTTTTGATTACTTGGTAGCTATTTTTATTGTTGCACTTATTTTAAACTATCTTATTTATTTCTGACTTTATTCTTCTTTTAAATATATATGTTGAGTTGTTTGTGCGTAGAGCTTCAGATTTAATATATTATAGAGAATTGTGATATAATTATGTCTTAAATTCAATTTATTATTGGTTTTCGTTTATTTATTCGTTGATAAAGTACAATTCGTTTCTTTAAAACTTTTTTACTTCTATTAATACGAGCAATAGATCCTGTTAGCAATAAAACCGAACTCTAATTCTATAATCCATCTATGGCATACATGATATTTTATTTATATTTTTGCTTTCCAAAAAACTATACTTTTCGGTAGGTCTTTTTATTGTTTGATGCAACTCGTAATATTGAGTGGAATAACAGACAGTCGTATGTAGGCTTCCGTTGCACTAGACCTAACTTTTGCTGCTGTTTTTAGTCTCAGAAAGTCCGTAATTAGTGGCTTCATTAGGCATCCACTTTTCATTTGGGTACCAAAGCGTTGAAATGACCATAATTTTATTTAAAGCAGTGCGCGGTGGTTTACTCATACCAACTAATCATTCAATAACTGCAATATACAGCGTGCATCAGCGTTATTCAGTCAAGATTTTTTGTTTAGTGCAGCTGCAACCTTAGTAAATGAATATTATAAGTCTGATATGTTGGAATCGGAACTTCATAGACCGGATATCTATTGTATTCGAGATATCAATTGGGTAGTTGTCCCTGTTTTAATGATGAAATTAAAATTCCAAAGTTGTGAAACATTATAGTAAAAAAAAAAAAATGTATAAAACAAAACATATAACTAATAAAATAATTATTTTATATAGTTCAATTGGAAATATTATACAGACAAAAGCAGCGATTGTAATGTACAGATGACTTCGCCAAGAATCTTTTAGAATCGCCCATGACTAGAAATTTTCTTTGTATATTTTTTGGACGTTTTATATTTTGATCTGCAGAAAGTATTTTTTTTATATGTTAAATGTATTTTATACTGTATACTTTTTCTGAAAAGCTAACTCGTCAACCGTATCTTTATTGGTGTACAAATTATTTTCGAATGTGTAAACCTTATCTTTCTCGGTGTAAAATCGAAAACCATAGTTTTATTTAATAAGCGTTTCAACGAATCTATGCCGGAGATGTCTCTCGGCAACAACATATACTGTGTACATATTCGGCGTGGTGAAATTATCTTTTAAAACAAATTTTATTGTGTATTGGCAACTTTCTTAGTAGATAGAAAAGACTATCGATGTTTATTCGTCTTTGATTTTTAGGGAATATGTCGAAGGTCGTCGCTTTTAACTCACTTAGGCATTTCTTTAGTGATATAGATATATAATAGGTATGTGTAAGACTGTCGCTAAAATTTTATATTGTATGTTTTTATTGTTTCGGTAGCGTGTGATGTGTCCGAAATGACTAGGTTGTTTTTATTTTGAACTTTCAAAATTATTAATTACGTTTAGGCTGTGAGAGTTTTTTTTTAAATTAATTTTATGTGGGAATATAATTAGACGACTATAAATTGTATTCCTCCACCCCGCTTATGAAAAAGTCTGAACATAGTGAAATGTTATAAGAATGCGAAAGTATCACCCGTCCAAGGCGCGTACTTTTATTTGCGAACCCTACATTAGGCCAGTATGAACACTTTAGATACATTACGATCCCGCTTCTACCTGCTGTTAACCTTAGTGGAGTTTATATTTTGGTTACATAATTCGTGAAATTCGTAAATGGCATAGTTTTAATAGGAGCACATTCGATGGACAACGCTCATTATTCACTGCCCGAGTTGATAAGGTCTAATCGTAAATATTATATACGGAAATTATAATTGGTGTGTGCATGTGATGTTTATTAGTGGAGTGTATATAAAGTGAACTCACTTGCCGATTGTTCGATCCTGTCCATTTTGTATGTTTATAGCGAGTCCGGCGCACCCGCAGCGACACGTCACCCATCACGAACCTCGCCGCTATACGATATCTTATTGATGTAAAATTTTAAATGTTGTTCGTGTTTCACACAATAGAGTCTAATTGTAATATTTCTCGAATATTGTATTTCGACACGTATGCCACCACGTAGTTGTCAATAGTAGCATATGGAAATTCACAATGAGAAAGCAATAAACTAAATATAATACGAATTTAAATACTAAGAGAACGTCTCAATATCGTAATGGTTTCTATATTATTCGTGTAATTGTTATTGATTAAACATTTGACTTTTATTTAAATTGATAAGTTTTGTTGTGTATTGAGATCAGTCACTGGTTTTGTAAAAGGGTTACGGACATTATGTGGTGCTATCTGTATGGAGTGACTGAGTGCGTGAGACAAAAATTGAATTTAATTTTGTCCTGATTTAGAGCTTATTAATATATACCTACATCTTAATATAATTGTGCTGTAATTATCCTTTTGTTAATTTTAAGATATACGTTTTTTATGAAGTGAGGCGAGATGTCGCCGCACGCGACTCGTTCACTGTATGGCTTGTAATAAAACATTTTACTTGTGTATTATAATAACGTTAAGTTACAGAAACTAGAGTTTCGCTCGGATAAAACTGTGTTATTGAATATAATTTGTGAAAAATTGATGAAAACTACTGTAAATCGGACTGGAAAGCCAAAGTAAACAGTATTTTATAACAACTGTTTTTTATTCACGAACCCTTGCACACGTAATTTTTTTTTGGATGCCGTACCTCAAATGAACTTATAGGTTCATTTTGTCGTCCATCTATGAAAGCCCCTTTTCTTAGGTAGAGGTACCAAGTTAATATTTATATCAAATATAGGTTTATGGTCACTTGTCAGCTGTGAGAAAATTAAACTTGCAAGTAAGTCAATAGATATGACCGTTTATGTCGCATATTTTGCGTTTTCACAAAGGACTCGAAACCTATAGTATACTTCCAGTTTACCCAGAATCATGAAATTGGCAATAAGCATTTCATTACATGTCAATAAAAAACTGAAAACTGTAAATATGTGCTTAAATGACAAAACAAGCGAATCTACTAATACAAACTTGTTATTTTTGATTGCTGCAACTGTGTCTAGAGATTGAAAGGCAAAGTTAAGTTTGTCAAGTTTGAACTTATATACTTAAACATCTACAAATTTATACAGAACCATCAGTGCGCGAGTCGAACACACACTTGTCCCTTTTTTTTAAATTACGAATTTTCTAACTTATGTATATGCAACAATTATATTTAAATTATTATATATACAATGAAAATGACAACCATATAATGCATTAGCTTTTATTTTTTATTTGAGCTATTTTAGCTTTAATTTCTAAAGGAAACATATCAATACACTTCTGTACACAATGCAAACAATACATTTTTAAATAGAAGAAGCTACATTCTTTGCTTATGCACACTGGCTTATCACACTGTGAACAGTTTCCACCCAGTACCAATACCTCTCCCTTGCCTGGAGGGCTAAAGGGATCCTTCATAACATAGCTAGGGTACTTGAGTACGAGATTACGGGAAAATGGTGGCTTGGTTCCTAGATAGTGCGCTTTCTCATTGAGACCACAGGATGAACATTTGAAGTCATGAATTATTTGCACAGGTTCCTCTTTTTCCTTTGTTAGTTCCTTTGATTTTGTTTCTTCCATGTTTTACTAAAAATACAAATACATTGGTTAATTTTAGACTAAAAAGGAAGATACCATGTATTATATTGTGGAATAACAATTCTACAAAGCTAATAATATTAAAGGTTTAAAATGTTTTTGGAGAGTCTAGATTGAATGGATTATTAGGTATTGTATTGAAACATACAATAATATAATATGTTGGACTCTTATCATTAAATAAAATGCCATAACTTGTTATTGCTTTAAAAACATACTGCATAAAAGTTATGTGTGAACAGATGGGTATGTTTACAAACAGTAGACACAGCGTATCTGGTGTCAGACTCAAATAACTGATGAAATTGTGTTACTTTAAATTCAATAATCCTCATCTTTAACATTTTACAAAGCCATTGCCTCCTGTGTGTCTAATTGAATGATCTATTAATTTTTAGTACCAAATTTTTTTTGTGTATTTTGCTTATAGTTAGTTCTATACAAAAGCAATACCTACATAAATATTTTTATTCAGATTTTGCTAAAGGTTTATCTTTTGGAGCTTCAAGAGGCCACCAACTCGGCTTAACAACTTCTATTGTACACTTTCCAACAGCTAATACTTTTGCATCCAAAGCCTCTTTTATCCTGAGCAATCCTATCCCATAGTCCTGTACAACTCCTTTTAACTTTCCCAAATTAGATTTAGGATTATCTGGTGCTGATATCACAGAATCTTTCTCTAACTCTCCTTTAATGGTGTCAGTGAACTTGATTGGCATAATTCTTTTCCGAACAACACCAGTGTGATGCACTCGGGCAGTCAGTTCCTGACCAATGTAACAGCCTTTATGGAAACTCACACCATGGAGGTAGTCACAGTTAACCTCCAAAGGGAAGGTTGTGCCTGGGGGCAGGTCATCAGCCCCCTCACCAACACCTAACTTATATCGCAAGTATTTATACCCATCTTCATT